>NC_142805.1:24092232-24334732 GCF_049724085.1 Artemia sp. Qi Xiang Cuo
CAACTTGAAGTACTTATCTTTTTCACCCACAACTATACTTGACAGCTTTTTTGATACCTCAACACCAAGAAATAATTTTCAAAGACCTTTTCAGAGCAAATTATTTTCTTAATGTCCCTGCTAAACCCATTTTCCAACTTGAATAAATAATGTTTTTCAAGCACAACTCTAGCTCAAGGATATTTGGATACTTCAAACACCATAAATACTATGGAAAGACTAATTCAGAGCAAGATATTTTCTTAACATCACTCCTAAACCCAATATCAAACTTTAAGTAATTATCTTTTTCACCCACAACTATAATTTACAGATTTTTGGATGGCTCAAAACCAAGAGATACTTGTCAAAGACCATTTCAGAGCAAGCTACTTGCTTAATGTCCATCCTAAGCCAATTTTCCAACTTGAAGTACTAATCGTTTTCACTCACAACTACACTTTACAGCTTTTTGGATACCTCAGCACCAAGAAATACTTTTCAAAGACCCTTTCAGAGCATGTTGCTTTCTTAATGTCCCTCCTAAACCCATATTCCAACTTGAAGTACTTATCTTTTTCACCCACAACTATACTTTACAGCTTTTTCGATATCTCAACACCAAGAAATACTTTTCAAAGACCATTTAAGAGCAAATTATTTTCTTAATGTCCCTCCAAAACTCATTTTCCAACTTGATGTACTTATCTTTTTCACCCACAACTATACTTTACAGCTTTTTGGATACATTAACATCAACAAATACATAGTTTAGGCTAGCGTAGGCTAACCGTACGTAGGCTAACCTAGCCTAACCTAACTTAATCTAGTCTATCCTAAGCTAACCATTCACCTAACTTTTTGCCTGTCTTTCACCTAACCTAACCTAAGTGAAGCGTACGTAGGATAACCTAACCTAACTTAACCTAACCTAATCTAACCTAATTTAATCTAGCCTAACCTATATATTTCATGGTGTTGATGTACCCAAAAGATTATAAATTTTAGTTGTTGGTGAAAAAGAATAGTACATCCATTTATGATAGTGTGTTTTTGAGTGACATTAATAACGTAACTTGCTCTTAAATGTACTTTTAAATGTCTCTATTTGGGATTATGTATCAAAAAAGATGTACACTCTATTTTTTGGGGACTAAGATCCGTACTTCAAGTTGAAAAATGGGTTTAGTAGGGACATTAAGAAAGTAACTTGCTCTGAAATTGTCTTTTAATAGTATTTCGTTGTGATGAGTATTTATAAAAACTTTAATGTACAGTTGATGTTTGAAAATATATGTATATCTACATGTACAATGAGTTTAGGGGAGTCAATGAGATTTTAGCTTTCTATCACCAGTACTAATATATGTAATTAAATGTGTTTTGGTCTAAACAATTCTGTAAAGTGTATGATATGATGAAAGAGATTATTCGCTAAATTTTGAAAATGTTCTTTTGTGGTACAAAGTTATTTTAACGTGATCTGTAATTTTTTAATTTTATATTTACTATTTGTAGTGTTAAAAACATTTAATTCCTTACTATTTGTTGGAAAATATGAGTATGGTGCCGTGCTGGAACGAAGGCGTAGGCTGTTTAGTGAGAATATAATGTATTCTGAAATGGACATTGAAGATTATTTCTTGGTGTTGAGGTATCCAAAAAGCTGTAATGTATAGTAGAGGGAGGCAAAGATAAGTATTTAAAGTTGCAAAATGAGTTTAGGTTGATCAATAATAATTTGACAAGCACAGAAATGGTCTTCGTGATTTATTAACTGGCGTTGAAGTATCGTAAAAGCAGCAAAACATATTTTTGGGTGTAAAAGAAATTAAAATCAATTTGGAACAATGTGTTTAGGAGGGATGTAAAGAAAGTAACTTGCTCTAAAATGGTATTTGAGAAGCATTTCTTGGTGTTGAAGTAACCAAAAAGCTTTAATGTATAGTTGTGGGTGAAAAAGACAAGTACTTCAAGTTGGAAAATGGGTTTATGAGGGACATTAGGGCAGGAACGTACTCTGATATTTTCTATGTATAGAATGTCTTGGTGTTCAAGTTTATAAAAAGCTGTAAAGTATGGCTGCAGGGGAAAAAGATAAATGCTTTGAGTTCAAAAATGGGGTAAGAAGTGAAAGTGTTAAAAGAGCTAGATCTGACATGGTCTTTGAAAAGTATTCTATGGTGTTGAGGTATCCAAAGAGCTGCAAAGTATAGTTTTTGTTGAAAAAGATATGTACTCCAAACTCGAAAAGGGGTGTAGGAGGGAAAATAAGAAATTAACTTCCTCTGAAACGGTATTTGAAAATTATTTCTTGGTATTGAACTATCAAAATATCTGTAAGGTATAGCTGTGGGAGGAAAAGATAAGTACTCAAAGTTGGAAAAAGGGTTTAGGAGGGATATTAAGTAAGTGAATGGCTCAGAAATGGTCTTTGAAAAGTGTTTCCTGGTGTTGAGGTATCCAAAAAGGTTTAAAGTATAGTTGTGGGTGAAAAAGATAAGTACTTCAAGTTGGGAAATGGGTTTAGGAGGGACATTAAGCAAGTAGCAGTCTCTTAACTTCTATCTGAAAAGTATTTCTTGGTGTCGGTGCATCATTAAACTGTATTGTATGGTTGTGGGCGAAGAATATATTTACATCATCTAGGAATATTAGTGTAGATTGATTATTAATAATTTAAAATACACTGACATGGTCTTTGAAAAGTATTACAAGTGCTAGAGGAAAAAAAAAAGATGTAAAGCAAAGTTTTGTGGGAAAAAAATAAGTACTTCATGTGGGAAAATGTTTTCAGGATTTACATTATTTAAGGATTTTGATCCTTTATGGTCAATTAAAAGTATACGTTGGTGATGATGTACCCAAAAAGCTGTAAAGTATTGTTGTGGGTGAAAAAGATAAGTACTTCAAGTGATTCTGGTGTTAGAAGGGATATTAAGAAATTAAATTGCTCTAAAATGGTCTCTCAAAATTATTTGTATGGGTTGAGTTACCCAATAAGATGTAAAGTATAGTTGTGGGTGAAAAAGATCAGTATTTCAAGTTTTATAAGGGGTTTAGGAGGGACATTAAGAAAGTAACTTGCTCTGAAAAGGTCTTTGAAAAGTATTTCTTGGTGTTAAAGCATCCAAAAATCTGTAAAGTATAGTTGTGGGTGAAAAAGATAAGTACTTCAAGTTGAAAAATGGGTTCAGGATGGACATTAAGAAAGTAACTAGCTCTGAAATGGACTTTGAATAGTATTTCTATTTTATTTTCTATCAAAAAAGCTTTAAAGTATATTTGTGGATGAAAAAGATAATTACTTCAAGTTTGAAAATGGGCTTATAAGGGACATTAAGATAGTAACTTGCTATGAAATTGTTTTTGAAAAGTATATCTTGGTTTTGAGGTATTCAAAAAGCTGTAAAGTATAGTTGAGGGTGAAAAAAATAAGTACTTCAAGTTGGAAAATGGGTTTAGGAGGGACATTAAGAAAGTAACTTGCTCTAAAATGGTCTTTGAAAAGTATTTCTTGGTGTTGAGGTATCCAAAAAGCTGTAAAGTATAGTTGTGGATGAAAAAGATAAGTACTTCAAGTTGGAAATGGGTTTAGGAGGGACATTAAGAAAGTAACTTGCTCTGAAATGGTCTTTGAAAAGTATTTCTTGGTGTTGAGGTATCGAAAAAGCTGTAAAGTATAGTTGTGGGTGAAAAAGATAAGTAATTTGCTCTGAAATGGTCTTTGAAAAGTATTTCTTGGTGTTGAGGTATCCAAAAAGCTGTAAAGAATAGTTGTGGTTGAAATTTATTAGTAGTTATAGTTGTATTATGGTCTTAATAGGGACATTTAGAAAGTAACTTGCTCTGAAATGGTCTTTGAAATGTATTTCTTGGTGTTGAGGTATCCAAACAGCTGTAAAGTATAATTGTGTTTGAAAAAGATAAATACTTCGAATTGGAAAATGGACTTAGGAGGGACATTAAGAATGTAGCTTGCTCTGAAATGGTCTTTGAATAGTGTTTCCTGGTGTTGAGGTATCCTAAAAGCTATAAAGTATAGTTTTGGTTGAAATATATAATGCCTTATCTTGGTATCTGTGTTTAGGAGTGACATTAAGATAGGATCTTTCTCTAAAATGTTCTTTTAAAAGTATTTCTTTGTTTTAAGGCATCCAAAAATCTCTAAAGTATATTTGGGGATGAACATGATATTTAATTAAATTGGGATAATGGGGTTAGTAGGTAAAGTATGAAAGTAACTTGCTCTGAAATGGTCTTTGAAAAGTATTTCTTGGTGTTGAGGTATCCAAATAGCTGTAAAGTATAGTTGTGTGTAGGGACATTAAGAAAGTAACTTGCTCTGAAATGGTCTTTGAAAAGTATTTCTTGGTGTTGAAGTTTCCAAAAAGCTGTAAAGTATAGTTGTGGGTGAAACAGTTAAGTATTTCAAGTTGGAAAATGGGTTTAGGAGGGACATTAAGAAAGTAACTTTGTCTGAAATGGACTTTGAAAAGTATTTCTTGGTGTTGAGGTATCCAAAAAGCTGTAATGTATAGTTCTGGGTGAAAAAGATAAGTACTTCAAGTTGGAAAATGGGTTTAGGAGGGACATTAAGAAATTAACTTGCTCTGAAATGGACTTAGAAAAGTATTTGTTGGCGTTGTAGTATCCAAAAATCTGTAAAGTATAGTTGTGGGTGAAAAAGATATGTCCTTCAAGATAGAAAATGGGTTTAGAAGGGACATTAAGAAAGTAACTTGCTCTGAAATGGTCTTTGAAAAGTATTTCTTGGTGTTGAGGTATCCAAAAAGCTGTAAAGTATAGTTGAGAAATGGATTGCTCAATGAAAGTGTCTTTGAAATTGATCTCTTTGTGCGGATTTATCCGAATAGCTGCACAGCTTACTTTAACGTGAAAAAGATATGTACTTATCTCATCAAAATGAGCTCTGGTTAGACGGAGTGTAAGTATTATTCTCGGTCCTGGTCAAAAAAAAGATTATCTTGGTGATAAGGTATAAAAAAAGCTGTAAAGTATAGTTTTGGGTGAAAAAGATAAGTACTTCAAGTTGGAAAATGGGTTTAGGAGGGATATTAAGAAAGTAACTTGTTATGAAAGGGTATTTGAAAAGTAATTCTTGGTGTTGAGGTATCCAAATAGCTGTGAAGTATAGTTGTGGTTGAAAAAGATAAGTACCTCAAGTTGGAAAATGGGTTTAGGAGGGACATTAAGAAAGTAACTTGCTCTGAAATTGTCTTTGAAAAGTATTTCTTGGTGTTGAGGTAACCAAAAAACCGTATAGTTGATTACGTCATTCTATGCCCATAAATGGATTCCCGTCAGGACCTTCTGATAGGGTTCTACCGATTATGTAATCAATTTCTCAGAAATCCAATTGTCTTAGTTGATTACGTAATTCTATTTCCATAAATGGATTCCCGTTATGACCTTCTGATAGGGTTCTGCCGATTATGAAATCAATTTCTCAGAAATCCATTTGTCCTAGTTGAATACGTCATTTTATGCTCATAAATGGATTCCCGTCACGAGCTCCTGATAGGCTTCTACTGATTATGTAATCAATTTCTCGGGAATTCTCTCCCTTCGATTACGCAGTCAATATATCTCTTCCCCACCTTCCCCATAGAAACAGCAAATTAATTCCCCTTTCTTGAATCAATAATTCCCCTTAGAAACAACAAATTAATTATCCCTTTCGTGAATCAATAATTCCCCTTAGAACCAACAAATTAATTCCCCTTTCTTGAATCAATAATTCTCCTTAGAAACAACAAATTAATTCCCCTTTCGTGACAATCAATCAACCTTGACATCACCTGTCACGTGTGATCTAACTGTTTCCTATTTCTGGAAACTCATAACATTCGTAAGAAGTGTCATTGACTCCGGTCCCCGTTAGACTCATTAATCCAGAAAACATCCATCAATATGAAAAAAATACTGTTTTTCCATTCTCACTGACAAAAACTATAAAACAGACATAAATTACTGTTGACATCCGAGAAAAACATCAAATAAATTGACCGAAACATATAACCGTCCAAGAAACAACCATAAATGTGAGAAAATTCCTGTTTTTTCAAGTGAGAAAAATTCTGTTTTTTTATTCTCAGTGAGAAAACCATCTCCCTAGGGACTCTATGCCCATTTATGGTGTAGGGTTCGGATTCAATAAGGCCTTTCTACTCATTACTGGGAGAAGGTTTGTAACTCATGGGACTACTGGACAAACCAGTGGGCCCTTTGAGTGTGCATTTGAGGGGCCTTCTTCCTCCTCCGCCTGTATTTATGACCACGGGCGAGGGTGCCCCAGTTTCTATTATGGACCACCAGGGACAAGGCCCCCTCTTGGGCCCTGCCTCCTACGGAGGTACCCCACATATCTGTAGGGCTTTCCCCTATCGCCATCTGGAGACATGCTGAATGGCCTGGGATCAAATTATTATAGAGAAGTAAGAATAAAGTTTTACAGAAGACTTTTTAGTTTTCTTATTTGATATAACTCAACATTAGCTTGTAAAACTAATGTCTAGCCGAATTTATTGATTTACTTCAACATTAGCTTGTAAAATTAATGTACAAACTAACGTAAAACTTATGTATAGCCTGTTTTATTGATTTAATTCAACATTAGCTTGTGAAACTAATGTATAAAACTAATATAAAACTAATATCTAGCCTAATTTATTGATTTACTTCAATATTAGCTTGTCAAACTAATGTCTAGCCTTATTTATTGATTTAATTCAACATTAGGTTGTAAAACTAATGTAAAAAACTAATGTAAAATTAATGTCTGGCCTAATTTATTGATTCACTTTACATTAGCTTGCAAAACTAATGTAAAACTAATGTCTAGCCTAATTTATTGATTTGCTTCAACATTAGCTTGTAAAACTAATTTAAATCTCTAATGTAAGATTAATGTCTAGCCTAATTTATTGATTCACTTCAACATTATCTTGCAAAACTAATGTAGCCTATAGGAATTGCATTTTCAACAATTTTCTTTTAGTGCGTGGAAACAAAAGTGTTAGCTTCTCTTGCACCCTTTCCAGCTTCTATAATTATCTATCCACTGGGCGTAACTGACAGCAGGTACGTGTGCATGATTTTGTTTTAGATAGGCCGGGGCGGGGGGGCTGGTAATAAGAATACGGGTGGGGGCAATAATTAATAAACAACAAAAATTATTTGACGGTTTGAAAGGGAAGTGCCCATTTTCCAACAATTTTGTTCAACAACGATTCGATTGGTTAGAGGAACTCACTAACGACATTAGCTGACGTTTTTTGTTAACTCATAGAAACGTATAGATAGTAAAACCAGAGAAAACAAGAAAGATAGCTTCCTATAGGCTACTTCCGCCATGCGTCTTAATTCTATTGGTTTACTTTTGCGCCGAAGGACCACATTAGTCCTTAAGCGTATGAGAAACGGGAAGCTGAATAACCCTGACTTTTATTAATCGTGTTGTATTTACCGGTTGCTTACTTTCAACAGTTTTTTTAAATTTATTTAAAACTACAAAAAAACATTAACCCCCAACAGAGAGCAGAGCTCCTAAAGTTTGGTAAACAGTAGAACATATCATAAATAAAACAATCTATCTCACGCCGATCATAATTATAACGGAAGTTAACTTGGTTAAAAAAAAAAAAAAAAAAAATATGCTGGGCATAAGGGGTGTAGGAGCCAACCTCAACATGGGTACACTGAAATAAATACAGAAAACGAAAATATAATATGGTACTTGTATGATGAACTCCCTACCGCTATTGTTGCTTATTCATTGAGGCATTATAAAACCGGTTTTTTTGTTAATATCTTTCAGCTTGTGTGAGACAAGCCAAAGAGAAGTGACAGAATAGATCAAAAATATACAATTTGGGCTACATATTTGTGTGGGCCACAAACTAGAGAAGGGAAAACTAATTCAAATATCTTTACTTTTCACCAAGCTTCGTTAAGCCAACTTGATTTCCTTGAAACCTAAAATAGATATAGAACTTCAATGTCAAAAAGATTATTCGATGTGCTACACAAGTCCGAAATTACATGATCTCTAAGAGGTCTACTCTAGGAGCTAAAACATTTTTGTTTTTGTTTCTTTTCTACCATCTCCATATAAAATCTTCGATTTTTTCTCGCTTACTGTTTCCGAGCCAGAGACCGCTAATCACAAGAGAAACAAAACAAACCAAGAACCATACATGAAAGAAGCTATGTTACTGGGCGGCACGATTAATATCTTCACACAGGGTCTTACACAAAAACCTCCACGAATCCCATTTTTAGTGGCAATGGGATGTATTCCTTGCTGAACTAAAAATAGTCTAAACTTAAATTCTAAGCAAAAGCAGATAATCATTTAGCTAAAAAAGAAATACGTAAGTAGGAACCTATCATGAGTTACTACGCGAACACCATATATGGGCATAGAATACTGACGCGAACACATGTGCTGCCATCTACAATTGAGTTTAACTCCGTACGAAAACCAAATATGGGCATAGACTCCCTAGGGGAAATGGATTTCCGAGAAATTGATTGCGTAGCCTAACCTAACCTCATGAGTTCGTGACCCTACACCATATATGGGCATAGACTCCCTAGGGAAATGGATTTCCGAGAAATAAATTGCGTAATCGAAGGGGAACTAAATTTCCGAGAAATTGACTGTGTAATCGGTGGGGAGAATGTTTTGATCCAGTAACGGGAAACATGATCACGTGTCTCTTTCTAAACCAATCAGAGGGCTGGTTACATATTAGCGGGAGAGGATTGCAGAGAATTTAAGGAAAGGATTTTTGCTATAGTTTTTATTAGTCTGTGAACCTACAATTGAGTCTAACTCCGTACGAACACCATATAAGGGCATAGACTCCCTAGGGGAAATGGATTTCCGAAAAATTGATTGCGTAACATAGCCTAACCTCATGAGTTCGCGACCCTACACCATATATGGGCATAGACTCCCTAGGGGAAATGAATTTCCGAGAAATTGATTGCATAATCGAAGGGGAACTAAATTTCCGAGAAATTGATTGCGTAACCTAGCCTAACCTAACCTCATGAGTTCGTTACCCTACAACATGTATGGGCATAGACTCCCTAGGGGAAATGGATTTCCGAGAAATTGATTGTGTAACCTAGCCTAACCTATCGACTCGTGACGGGGCACCATATATGGGCATAGACTCCCTAGGGGAAATGGATTTCCGAGATATTGATTTGTTGGTGTTCGTCCAGGAGAATTGTCTCCGGGCAAAGTTTGCATTATTTGTTGGTGTTCGTCCAGGAGAATTGTCTTTGGGGCGAAGTTTGTACATGCGCATTAACCTGTCAATGTCAATTGATTTGTTGGTGTTCGTCCAGGAGAATTGTCTCCGGGCCAAGTTTATTAATGTCTGATGGATGATGTCAAGGTCGATTGATTTGTTGGTGTTCGTCCAGGAGAATCGTCTCCGGGTGACGTTTGCACATGCGTATTAACGGTGGGGAGAATGTTTTGATCTTAGAGATGAACAGATTAACACGGGAAAGGGTTTCTTAGGAATTTCAAATGTGACAGTGTAGGGATGTCAAAACAAAAGGAACACGCAGAAATTACGTTTAAGGATTATTTGGGCGAAACAGTTCGAGACATTTTAGAAGATGATTTGGGCGAAACAGTTCCATGCATTTTAGAAGATGATTTTAGATGATGATTTAGAAGAGGATTTGTGGGTGAAACTCCGTGGCCATTATAATACGCAAATTCCATTTGAACAGTGTTGTGAGGTCCTCTACCCCAACCCAAAAGGGCCCCCCTACCCCAACCCCAAAGGGCCCCCAAGCCCCCAAAGGCCCCCGACCCACCCAAATGCCCCAAAGCCCCCAAATGCCCCCCGCCCCCCCCCCCCAAGTGCCCCCGAGCCCCCACATTTTTTTTCTTGCATGTCTGGGTTGGTGTTTGCAAGTCCAAGTATTTGTTATTGTTGCTTTGTATATCTAAAGTGCATATCTTTTTCTGTTTGCATGTCTGATTCTATTTGTTTGCATGTCTGGGTTGGTGTTTGCAAGTCCAAGTATTTGTCTTTGTGGGCTTGTATATCTAAAGTGCCTATCTTTCTCTGTTTGCATGTCTGATTCTTTTTGTTTGTATGTCTGGGTTGGTTTTCGAAAGTCCAAGTATTTGTCTTTGTTGTTTGTATATCTAAAGTGCCTGTCTTTCTCTGTTTGCATGTCTGATTCTATTTGTTTGCATGTCTGGGTTGGTCTCTGGAAGTCCAAGTACTTGTTTTTGTTGCTTTGTATATCTATAGTTCATATCTTTCTCTGTTTGTATGTCTGATTCTATTTGTTTGCATGTCTGGGTTGGTGTTTGCAATTCCAAGTATTTGTCTTTGTTGGTTTGTACATCTACAGTGAATATATTTTACTGTTTGCATGTCTGATTCTATTTGTTTGCATGTCTAGGTCGGTGTTTGCAAGTCCAAGTATTTGTCGTTGTTGGTTTGTATATCTAAAGTGCCTGTCTTTTCTCTGTTTGCATGTCTGATTCTATTTGTTTGCATGTCAGGGTTGGTGTTTGCGAGTCCAAGTATATGTCTTTGATGGTTTATATATCTTAAGTGCCTCTTTTTCTTTGTGTGTGTGTGTGATTCTATTTGTTTGCATGCCAGGGTTGGTGTTTTCTATTCCTAGTATCTTTATTTTTTGTTTTTTAGTTATAAAGTTACTGTCTTTCTCTGTTTGCATGTCTGGGTTGGTGTTTGAAAGACCATGTATCTGTCTTTGTTTCTTTGTATATCTAAAGTGCCTGTCTTTCTCTTTTTGCATGTCTGATTCTATTTGTTTGCATGTCTTGGTTGGTGTTTGCAAGTCCAAGTATTTGTCTTTGTTGGTTTGTATATCTAAAGTGCCTATCTTTTCTCTGTTTGCATGTCTGATTCTATTTGTTTGCATGTCTGGGTTGTTGCAAGTCCAAGTATTTGTCTGTGTTGGTTTGTATTTATAAAGTGCCTTTCTTTCTCTGTTTGCATGTCTTATTCTATTTGTTTGCATGTCTGGGTTGTTGTTTGCAAGTGCAAGTATTTGTCTTTGTTGGTTTGTATATCTAAAGTGCCTGTCTTTCTCTGTTTGTGTGTCTGATTCTATTTGTTTGTATGTCTGGGTTGATGTTTGCAAGTCCAAGTATTTGTCTTTGTATGTTTATATATATCTAAAGTGCCTGTCTATCTCTGTTTGCATGTCTGATTCTGTTTGTTTGCATGTCTGGGTTGGTTTTTGCAAGTCCAACTATCTTTCGTTTTTGGTTTGTATATTTAAAGTGCCTGTATTTTTATATTTACTTTTCTGATTTTATGTGTTTGCATTTACGGATTGGTGTTTGCAAGTTCAAGTATTTGTCGTTGTTGGTTTTTATATCTAAAGAGCCTTTCTTTCTCTGTTAGAATATATCATTCTATTTTTTTGTATATCTGGGTTGGTGTTTGCAAGTCCAAGTATCTGTCTTTGTTGGTTTGTATATCTAAAGTGCCTGTCTTTCTCTGTTTGCATGTCTGATTCTATTTCTTTGCATTTCTGGGTTGGTATTTGCAAGTCCAAGTATCTGTCTTTGTTGGTTTGTATATCTAAAGTGCCTATCTGTCTCTGTTTGCATGTCTGATTCTATTTGTTTGCATGTCTGGGTTGGTGTTTGCAAGTCCAACTATTTTTATTCGTTGGTTTGAATACCTAAAGTGCCTGTCTTTCTCTGTTTGTGTGTCTGATTCTATTTGTTTGCATGTCTGGGTTTGTGTTTGAAAATCCAAGAACTTGTCGATGTTGGTTTGTATGTCTAAAGTGCCTGTCTTTCTCTGTTTGCATGTCTGATTCTATTTGTTTGCATGTCAGGGTTGGTGTTTGCAAGTCCAAGTATTCGTCTTTGTTGGTTTGTATATCTAAAGTGCCTGTCTTTCTCTGTTTGCATGTCTGATTCTATTTGTTTGCATGTCTTGGTTGGTTTTTGCAAGTCCAAGTATCTGTATTTGTTGGTTTATATATCTAAAGTGCCTGTCTTTCTCTGTTTGCATGTTTGAGTGTATTTGTTTGCATGTCTGTGTTGGTGTTTGCAAGTCCAAGTATTTGTCTTTGTTGGTTTGTATATCTAAAGTGCCTTTCTTTCTCTGTTTGCATTTCTGATTCTATTTGTTTGCATGTCTTGGTTGTTGTTTGCAAGTCCAAGTATTTGTCTTTGTTGCTTTGTATATCTAAAGTGCATTTCTTTCTATGTTTGAATGTCTGATTCTATTTGTTTGTATTTCATGGTTGGTGTTGTAAAGACCAAGTATTTGTCGTTTTGTCTTTTCATATATATAGTGCATGTCCTTCTCTGTTTAAATGTATGATTCTCTTTGTTTGCATGTATGGGTTGTGGTTTGCAAGACCAAGAATTTGTCTTTTTCAGTTTGTATACCTAAAGTTCCTGTCTTTCTCTATTTGCATGTCTGATTCTATTTGTTTACATGTCTGGGTTGGCGTTTGCAAGTCCAATTATTTGTCTTTGTTGGTTTGTATATCTAAAGTGCCTGTCTTTCTCTGTTTGCATGTCTGATTCTATTTGTTTGCATGTCTGGGTTGGTGTTTACAAGTCCAAGTATTTGTCTTTGTTGGTTTCTATATCTAAAGTGCCTGTCTTTCTCTGTTCGCAAGTCTGATTCTATTTGTTTGTATGTCTGGGTTAGTGTTTGCAAGTCCAAGTATTTGTCATTGTTGGTTTGTATATCTAAAGTGCCTATCTTTCTCTGTTTGCATGTCTGATCCTATTTGTTTGAATGTCTTGGTTGGTTTTTGCAAGTCCAAGTATTTGTCTTTGTTGGTTTGTAGATCTAAAGTGCCTGTCTTTCTCTGTTTGCATGTCTGATTCTATTTGTTTGCATGACTGGGTTGGTGTTTGCAAGTCCAAGTATCTGTCTTTGTTTGTTTGTATATCTAAAGTGTCTGTCTTTGTCTGTTTGCAAGTCTTATTACCCCTGTGTTTATATCTGGGCTGGTGTTTGCAAGTCGCAGTATTTGTCTTTGTGGGTTTGTATATTCAAAGAAGATATCTCTTTATTTGTACAGGTGAAATTCTAATTTTTTGTCAAGTCTTTTCTGGGATTTGCAAGTTAAAGTATTTGTCTTTGCTGGTGCGTATATATAAATTGCCTGGCTTTCTCTGTTCACATGTCTGATTCTATTTTTTTTCATGTCTGTGTCGGTGTTTGCAAGTCCAAATATGTGTCTTTGTTGGTTTGTATATCTAAAGTGCCTGTCTTTCTCTGTTTGAATGTCTGATTCTATTTGTTTGCATGTCAGGGTTGGTGTTTGCAAGTCCAAGTATCTGTCTTTGTTGTTTGTATATCTAAAGTGCCTATCTTTCTCTGTTTGCCTGTCTGATCCTATTCGTTTGTATGTCTTGGTTGATGTTTGCAAGTCCAAGAATTTGTCTTTGTTGCTTTGTATATCTAAAGTGCCTGTCTTTCTCTGTTTTTGTGTCTGATTCTATTTGTTTGCTTGTCTGGGTTAGTGTTTGCAAGTCCAAGTATTTGTCGTTGTTGGTTTAAATATCTAAAGTGCCTGTCTTTCTCTGTTTGCATGTCTGATTCTATTTGTTTACATGTCTGGGCTTGTGTTTGCAAGTCCAAGTATTTGTCTTTGTTGGTTTGTATATATAAGGACCTGTATTTCTCTGTTTGAATGTCTGATTCTATACGTTTGCATGTCTTGGCTGGTGTTTGCAAGTCCAAGTATTTGTCTTTGTTGGGTTGTATATCTAAAGTGCCTGTCTTTCTCTGTTTGCATGTCTGATTCTATTTGTTTGCATGTCTGGGTTGGTGTTTGCAAGTCCAAGTATTTATCTTTGTTGGTTTGTATATCTAAAGTGACTGTCTTTCTCTGTTTGCTTGTCTAATTCTAAATGTTTGCATGTCTAGGTTGATGTTTGCAAGTCCAAGTATTTGCTTTGTTGGTTTGTATATCTAAAGTGCCTGTCTTTCTCTGTTTGCATGTCTGATTCTATTTGTTTGCATGTCTGGGTTGATGTTTGCAAGTCCAAGAATTTGTCTTTGTCGGTTTGTATATCTAAAGTGCCTGTCTTTCTCTGTTTGCATGTCTGATTCTATTTGTTTGCATGTCTGGGTTGGTGTTTGCAAGTCCAAGTATCTGTCTTTTTTGGTTTGTATATCTAAACTGCATATCTTTCGCTGTTTGAATGTCTGATTCTATTTGTTTGCATGCGTGGGTTGGTGTTTGCAAGTACAAGTATTTGTCTTTGATGTTTTGTATATATAAAGTGCCTGTCTTTTGTATGTTTGCATGTATGATTCTATTTGTTTGCATGTATGGGTTAGTGTTTGCAAGTCCTAGGATTTTTCTTTGTTGGGTTGTATATATAAAGTGCCTGTCTTTCTCTGTTTGTAAGTCTGATTCTACTTGTTTGCATGTCTCAGTTGGTGTTTTGAAAGTCCAAGTATTTGTCTTTGTTGGTTTGTATATCTAAAGTGCCTGTCTTTCTCTGTTTGCATGTCTGATTCTATTTTTTTGCATGTTTGGGTTGGTGTTTGTAAGTCCAAGTACCTGTCTTTGTTGGTTTGTATATCTAAAGTGCCTATCTTTCTCTGTTTGCATGTCTGATTCTATTTGTTTGCAAGTCTGGGTTGGTGTTTGCAAGTCCAAGTATTTGTCTTTGCTGGTTTTTATATCTAAAGTTCCTGTCTTTCTCTGTTTTCATGTCTGATTCTATTTGTTTGCATGTCTGGGTTGGTGTTTGCAAGTCCAAGTATTTGTCTTTGTTGGTTTGTATATCTAAAGTGCCTGTCTTTCTCTGTTTGCATGTCTGATTCTATTTGTTTGCATGTCTGGGTTGGTGTTTGCAAGTCCAAGGCTAGATTAAGTTAGGTCAGTTTAGGTTAGGTTAGCCTACATACGCGCGCGTACGTTTTGCTACAACCGCAAGCATGCATAGTGAGAGAGAAATACAAAGTTGACCTGTAGGGATTTTCAACCTATGTACGCGCACGTACGTAGGCTAACCTAACCTAACCTAACTTAACCGAATCTAATCTAACTTAACTTAATCTAGCCTAACCTAACCTAACTTAATCTAGCCTAACCTAACCATACTCGCCGGAAAATCCCCACAGGTCGACATTGTATTTCTCTCTCACTATGCATGCTTGCGGTTGTAGCAAAACTTACGCGCGCGTATGTAGGCTAACCTAACCTAATCCAACCTAACTTAATCCAGCCTTGAAAACAGAGAAAGACAGGCATTTTAGATATACAAACCAACAAAGACAAATACTTGGACTTGCAAACACCAACCCAAACATGCAAACAAATAGAATCAGACATGCAAACAGAGAAAGACAGGCACTTTAGATATACAAACCAACAAAGAAAAATTCTTGGACTTGCAAACATCAACCCAGACATGCAAACAAATAGAATCAGACATGCAAAAAGACAAAACACAGGCAGTTTAGATATACAAACCAACAAAGACAAATACTTGGACATGCAAACACCAACCCAGACATGCAAACAAATAGAATCAGACATGCAAACAGAGAAAGACAGGCACTTTAGATATACAAACCAACAAAGACAAATACTTGGACTTGCAAACACCAACCCAGAAATGCAAACAAATAGAATCAGACATGCAAACAGAGAAAGACAGGCACTTTAGATATATAAACCAACAAAGACAAGTACTTGGACTGGCAAACACCAACCCAGACATTCAAACATATATTATCATACATGCAAACAGAGAAAGACATGAAATTTAGATATACAAACCAACAAAGACAAATCCTTGGACTTGCAAACACCAACCCAGACATGCAAACAGATAGAATCAGACATGCAAACAGAGAAATACAGGTACTTTAGATATAGAAACCAACAAAGACAAATACTTGGACTTGCAAACACCATCCCAGACATGCAAACAAATAGAATCAGACATGCAAACAGAGAAAGAAAGGAACTTTAGATATATATAAACCAACAACGACAAATACTTGGACTTGCAAACACCAACCCAGATATGCAAACAAATAGAATCAGAAACACAAACAGAGAAAGACAGGCACTTTACATATACAAAGCAGCAAAGACAAATTCTTGGACTTGCAAAAATCAACCCAGACATGCAAACAAATAGGATCAGACATGCAAACAGAGAAAGATAGGCACTTTAGATATACAAACCAACAAAGACAGATACTTGGACTTGCAAACACAAACCCAGACATGCAAACAAATAGAATCAGACATGAAAACAGAGAAAGGCAGGCACTTTAGATATACAAACCAACAAAGACAAATACTTGGACTTGCAAACACCAACCCACCCATGCAAACAAATAGAATCAGACATGCAAACAGAGAAAGACAGGCGCTTTAGATATACAAACCAACAAAGACAAATACTTGGATTTGCAAACACCAACCCAGACATGCAAACAAATAGAATCAGACATGCAAACAGAGAAAGACAGGCACTTCAGATATACAAACCAACAAAGACAAATACTTGGACTTGCAAACACCAACCCAGACATGCAAACAAATAGAATCAGACATGCAAACAGAGAAAGAAAGGCACGTTAGATATACAAACCAACAACGACAAAGACTTGGACTTGCAAACACCCACCCAGAATTGCAAACAAATATAATCAGACACACAAACAGAGAAAGAAAGGCACTTTAGATATACAAACCAACAAAGACAAATACTTGGACTTGCAAACACCAACCCAGACATGCAAACAAATAGAACCAGACACGCAAACAGAGAAAGATAGACACTTTAGATATACAAACCAACAAAGATAGATACTTGGACATGCAAAAACCAGCCCAGACATGCAAACAAATAGAATCAGACATGCAAACAGAGAAAGACAGGCACTTTAGATATACAAACCAAGAAAGACAAATACTTGGACTTGCAAACACCTACCCAGGCATGCAAACAAATAGAATCAGACATGCAAAAAGAGAAAGACAGGCACTTTAGATATACAAACCAACAACGACAAATACTTGGACTTGCAAACACCAACCCAGACATGCAAACAAATAGAATCAGACACACAAACAGAGAAACACAGTCACTTTAGATATACAAAACAAAAAAGAAATATACTTTGACTTGCAAACAACAGCCCAGACATGCAAAGAAATAGAATCAGACAAGCAAACAGAGAAACAAAGGCACTTTGGATATACAAACCAACAACGACAGATACTTGGACTTGTAAACACCATGCCAGACATGCAAACAAATGGAATCAGACATGCAAACAGAGAAAGACAGGCATTTTACATATACAAAGCAGCAAAGACAAATTCTTGGACTTGCAAACATCAACCCAGACATGCAAACTAATAGGATCAGTCATGCAAACAGAGATAGACAGTAACGTTCGATATACACAAGAACACCGACAAATACTTTGACTTTCAAATAACCACCAAGACTTTAAAAAAAATAGAATCAGACATGCAAACAGAAAAATACAGTCAATTTAAATATAAAAACCAACAAAGACACATACTTGGATTTGCAAACACCAACCCAGACATGCAAACAAATAGAATCAGACGTGCAAACAGAGAAAGACACGCAATTTAGATATACAAACCAACAAAGACAAATACTTGGACTTGCAAACACCAACCAAGACATGCAAACAAATAGAATCGGACATGCAAAAAGAGAAAGACACGCACTTTAGATATAGAAACCAACAAAGACAAATACTTGGACTTGCAAACACCAACCCAGAGATGCAAACAAATAGGATCAGACATGCAAACAGAGAAAGACAGGCACTTTAGATATACAAACCAACAAAGACAGACACTTTGACTTGCAAACAACAACCCTGACATGCAAACAAATAGAATCAGACATGCCAACAGAGAAAGATAGGCACTTTAGATATACAAACCAACAAAGACAAATACTTGGACTTGAGAACACCAACCCACACATGCAAACAAATAGAATCGGACATACAAACAGAGAAAGACAGGCACTTTAAATATACAAACCAACAAAGACAAATACTTGGATTTGCAAACACCAACCCAGACATGCAAACAAATAGAATCAGACATGCAAACAGAGAAAGACTGGCACTTAAGATATAAAAACAAAAAAAGAAAAATACTTGGACTTGCAAACACCAACCCAGACATGAAAACAAATAGAATTAGACATGCAAACAGAGAAAAATAGGTACTTTAGATATATAAACCAAAAAAGAGAAATAATTGTACTTGCAAAAACCAACCCAGTCTTGAAAACAAATAGATTCAGACACACAAACAGAGAAAGACAGGCACTTTAGATATACAAACCAACACAGACAGATACTTGGACTTGCAAACACCAACCCAGACATGTAAACAAATAGAACCAGACACGCAAACAGAGAAAGATAGGCACTTTAGATATACAAACCAACAACGACAAATACTTGGGCATGCAAAAACCAGCCCAGACATGCAAACAAATAGAATCAGACATACAAAAAGAGAAACACAGGCACTTTAGATATACAAACCAACAAAGACAAATACTTGGGCTTGCAAACACCAACCCAGACATGCAAACAAATAGAATCAGACATGTAAAAAGAGAAAGAAACGAACTTTAGATATACAAACCCACAAAGATAAATACTTGGACTTTCAAACACAAGCCGAGACATGCAAACAAATAGAATCAAACATTCTAACAGAGAAAGACAGGCACTCTAGATGTACAAACCAACAAATACAAATACTTGGATTTGTAGAAAACAAACCCAGACATGCAAACAAATAGAATCAGACATGCAAAAAGAGAAAGATAGGCACTTTAGATATACAAACCAACAACGACAAATACTTGGGCATGCAAAAACCAGCCCAGACATGCAAACAAATAGAATCAGACATGCAAACAGAGAAACACAGGCACTTTAGATATACAAACCAACAACGACAAATACTTGGGCATGCAAACACCAACCCAGACATGCAAACAAATAGAATCAGACATGCAAACAGAGAAAGATAGTCACTTTAGATATGCAAACCAACAAAGACAGATACTTGGACTTGCAAACACCAGCCGAGACATGCAAACAAATAGAATCAGACATACTAACAGAGAAAGACAGGCACTTTAGATGTACAAACCAACAAAGACAAATACTTGGACTTGCAAATACCTTCCCAGGCATGCAAACAAATAGGATCAGACATGCAAAAAGAGAAAGACAGGCACTTTAGATATACAAACAAAAAAAGACAAATACTTGGACTTGCAAACACCAACCCAGACATGCAAAAAAATAGTATCAGACACACAAACAGAGAAAGAAATGCACTTAAGACAAATTCCCCAACAGCGACCACTTATTGGACTTACAAACACCAACGCCTAACTACCAAACGTGAGAATCGAACATGATATCAGATACACAAGGGCACTTTAGATCTAAGAAGCAACACAGAACAATCAGTTGAATAGCACAACCAAACCTAGAAATGCAAACAAATGGAATAAGACATGAAAACATAGAAAGACAGGCACTTTAGATATACAAACCAACAAAGACAAATACTTGGACTTGCAAACACCAACCCAGAGATGCAAACAAATAGGATCAGACATGCAAAAAGAGAAAGACAGGCACTTTAGATATACAAACCAACAAAGACAAATACTTGGACTTGCAAACACCAACCCAGACATGCAAACAAATAGAATCAGACACACAAACAGAGAAAGACAGGCACTTTAGATATACAAACCAACAAAGACAAATTCTTGGACTTGCAAACACCAACCCAGACATGCAAACAAATAGAATCAGACATGCAAACAGAGAAACACATATACTTTAGATATACAAACCAACGAAGACAAATACTTGGACTTGCAAACACAAGCCCAGACATGAAAACAAATATAATCAGACATTCAAACAGAGACAGACAGTCACTTTAAATATACAAATAATCAAAGACACATAATTGGACTTGCAAACATCAAACAAGACATGCAAACTAATAGTATCAGTCATGCAAACAGAGAATGACAGTCACGTTCGATATGCAAACGAACAACGAAAAAATCTCGGACTTGCAAATATCCGCCCAGAATTGCACACAAATAGAATCAGACATGCAAACAGAGAAAGACAGACACTTTATATATAAAAAACAACAAATATAAATTCTTGGACTTGCAAACACCAACCCAGACATTCAAACAAATAGAATCAGACGGGCAAACAGAGAAAGACAGGCACTTTAAATATACAAACCAACAAAGACAAATACTTTGATTTGCAAACACCAACCCAGACATGCAAACAAATAGAATCGGACATGCAAACAGAGAAAGACACGCACTTTAGATATAGAAACCAACAAAGACAAATACTTGGACTTGCAAACACCAACCCAGACATGCAAACAAATAGAATCAGACATGCAAACAGAGAAAGATAGGCACTTTAGATATACAAACCAACAAAGACAGATACTTGGACTTGCAAACACAAACCCTGACATGCAAACAAATAGAATCAGACATGCAAACAGAGAAAGACAGGCACTTTAGATATACAAACCAACAAAGACAAATACTTGGACTTGCGAACACCAACCCACACATGCAAACAAATAGAATCAGACATGCAAACAGAGAAAGACAGGCACTTTAAATATACAAACCAACAAAGACAAATACTTGGAATTGCAAACACCAACCCAGACATGCACACAAATAGAATCAGACATGCAAACAGAGAAAGACGGGCACTTCAGATATAGAAACCAACAAAGACAAATACTTGGAATTGCAAACACCAACCCAGACATGCAAACAAATAGAATCAGACATGCAAACAGAGAAAGACAGGCACTTTAGATATACAAACCAACAAAGACAAATACTTGGACTTGCAAACACCAACCCAGACTTGCAATCAAATAGAATCAGACACACAAACAGAGAAAGACAGGCACTTTAGATATACAAACCAACAAAGACAAATACTTGGACTTGCAAACACCAACCCAGACATGCAAACAAATAGAACCAGACACGCAAACAGAGAAAGATAGGCACTTTAGATATACAAACCAACAACGAAAAATACTTGGGCATGCAAAAACCAGCCCAGACATGCAAACAAATAGAATCAGACATACAAACAGAGAAACACAGGCACTTTAGATATACAAACCAACAACGACAAATACTTGGGCATGCAAACACCAACCCAGACATGCAAACAAATAGAATCAGACATGCAAACAGAGAAAGATAGGCACTTTAGATATGCAAACCAACAAGGACAGATACTTGGACTTGCAAACACCAGCCGAGACATGCAAACAAATAGAATCAGACATACAAACAGAGAAAGACAGGCACTTTAGATTTACAAACCAATAAAGACAAATACTTTGACTTGTATAACACCAACCCAGACATGCAAACAAATAGAATCAGACATGCAAACAGAGAAAGATAGGCACTTTAGATGTACAAACCAACAAAGACAAATACTTGGACTTGCAAACACCAGCCCAGACATGCAAACAAATAGAATCAGACATTCATACAGAGAAAGACAGGCACTTTAGATATACAAACCAACAAAAACAAATACTTGGACTTTTAAACACTAACCCAGACATGCAAACAAATAGAATCAGATATGCAAACAGAGAAAGACAGGCACTTTAGATATACAAACACAAACAGACAAATACTTGGACTTGCAAACACCAGCCCAGACATGTAAACAAATAGAATCAGACATGCAAACAGAGAAAGATAGGCACTTTAGATATACAAACCGACAAAGACAAATTCTTGGACTTGCAAACATCAACCCAGACATGCAAACAAATAGAATCAGACATACAAACAGAGAACGACAGGCACTTTAGATATACAAACCAACAAAGACAAGTACTTGGACTTGCAAACACCAACCCAGACATGCAAACAAATAGAATCTGACATGAAAACAGAGAAAGACAGGCACTTTAGATATACAAACCAACAAAGACAAATTCTTGGACTTGCAAACATCAACCCACACATGCAAACAAATAGAATCAGAAATGCGAACAGAGAAAGATAGGCACTTTAGATATACAAACCAACAAAGACATATACTTGGACTTGCAAACACCAACCCTGACATGCAAACAAATAGAATCAGACATGCAAACAGGGAAAGACAGGCACTTTATATATACAAACCAACAAAGAAAAATACTTGAACTTGCAAACAACAACGCAGACATGCAAACAAATAAAATCAGACATGCAAACAGAGAAAGAAATTGAACTTTAGATATACAAACAAACAGAGACAGATACTTGGACTTGCAAAAACCAACCCACTCATGCAAACAAATAGAATCAGACACGCAAACAGACAAATACAGGCACTTTAGATATACACACCAACAAAGACAAATACTAGGACGTGCAAACACCAACCCAGACATGCAAACAAATAGAATCAGACATGCAAAAAGAGAAAGACAGGCACTTTAGATATACAAACCAACAACGACAAATACTTGGACTTGCAAACACCAACCCATACATGCAAACAAATAGAATCAGACACACAAACAGAGAAAGACAGGCACTTTAGATATACAAACCAACAGAGACAAATACTTGGACTTGCAAACACCAACCCAGACATGCAAACAAATAGAATCAGACATGCAAACAGAGAAAGACAGGTACTTTAGATATACAAACCAACAAAGACAAATACTTGGACTTGCAAACACCAGCCCAGACATGCAAACAAATAGAATCAGACATGCAAACAGAGAAAGACAGGCACTTTACATATACAAAGCATCAAAGACAAATTCTTGGACTTGCAAACATCAACCCAGACATGCAAACAAATACGATCAGTCATGCATACAGAGAAAGATAGGCACTTTAGATATACAATCCAACACAGACAAATACTTGGACTTGCAAACACCAACCCAGACATGCAAACAAATAGAATCAGACATGCAAACAGAGAAAGACAGGCACTTTAAATATACAAACCAACAAAGATAAATACTTTGATTTTCAAACACCAACCCAGACATTCAAACAAATAGAATCAGACGTGCAAACAGAGAAAGACAGGCACTTTAAATATACAAACCAACAAAGACAAATACTTTGAATTGCAAACACCAACCCAGACATGCAAACAAATAGAATCGGACATGCAAACAGAGAAAGACACGCACTTTAGATATAGAAACCAACAAAGACAAATACTTGGACTTGCAAACACCAACCCAGACATGCAAACAAATAGAATCAGACATGCAAACAGAGAAAGAAAGGCACGTTAGATATACAAACCAACAAAGACAAATACTTTGACTTGCAAACACCCACCCAGAAATTCAAACATATAGATTGAGACCCACAAACAGATAAAGACATGCAATTTATATATAAAAACCATCAAAGACAAATACTTGGACTTGCAAACATCACCCCAGACATGCAAACAAATAGAACCAGACGCGCAAACAGAGACAGATAGACACTTTATATTTAGAAAACAACAAAGAAAGATACTTGGACATGCAAAAACCAGCCTAGACATGCAAACAAATAGAATCAGACATGCAAAAAGAGAAAGACAGGCACTTTAGATGTACAAACCAACAACGACAAATACTTGGGCATGCAAACACCAACCCAGACATGAAAACAAATAGAATCAGACATGTAAACAGAGAAAGATAGCCACTTTAGATATGAAAACCAACAAAGACAAATACTTGGAATTGAAAACACCATCCGAGACATTCAAACACATAGAATCAGACATACTAACAGAGAAAGACAGGCACTTTAGATGTACAAACCAACAAAGACAAATACTTGGTCTTGTAGAACACCAACCCAGACATGCAAACAAATAAAATCAGACATGCAAAAAGAGAAAGATAGGCGCTTTAGATATACAAACCAACAACGACAAATGCTTGGACTTGAAAACACCAGCCCAGACATGCAAAAAAAATAGAATCAGACAAGCAGACAGAGAAAGACAGGCACTTTAGATATACAAACCAACAAACACAAATAATTTGAATTTTAAACACCAACCCATACATTAAAAAAAATATAATCAGATATTCATACAGAGAAAGACAGTCACTTTATATTTAAATACAAACAAAGATAAAAAATTGTACTTTCACAGTACAGCCACGACATGTACAAAAATTGACTCAGAAATGCAACCATAGAAAGATAAGCACGTTCGATATAGAAACCGAAAAACACACATTCTTGGACTTGCAAACATCAACCCAGACATGCTAAACAAATAGAATCAGACATGCACACAGAGAGACGGGTCCTTTAGATATACAAACCAACAAAGACAAATACTTGGACTTGCATACACCAACCCAGAAATGTAAACAAATAGAATCAGACATGCAAACAGAGAAAGACAGGCACTTTAGATATACAAACCAAAAAAGACAAATTCTTGGACTTGCAAAAATCAACCCAGACATGCAAACAAATAGATTCAGACATGCAAACAGAGAAAGAAAGGCACTTTAGATATACAAACAAACAAAGACAGATACTTGGACTTTCAAACACCAACCCTGACATGCAAACAAATAGAATCAGACATGCAAAAAGAGAAAGACAGGCACTTTAGATATACAAACCAACAAAGACAAATACTTGGACTTGCAAACACCAACGCAGACATGAAAACACACATAATCATAAATTCAAAAAGAGAAATAAAGGAACTTTTGATATACAAACAAACAAAGACAAATACTTGCACTTGCAAACACCTCCCCAGACATGCAAAAAAATAGAATCAGACATGCACACAGAGAAAGATAGGCACTTTAGATATACAACCCATCAAAGACAAATACTTGGACTTGCAAACACCAACCCAGACATGCAAACAAATAGAATCAGACATGCAAAAAGAGAAAGACAGACACTTTAGATATACAAACCAACAAAGATAGATACTATGACTTGCAAACATCAACCTATACATGCAAACAAATAGAATCAGACATGCAAAAAGAGAAAGACAGACAATTTAGATATACAAACCAACAACGACAAATACTTTGACATGCAAACACCAACCCTGACATGCAAACAAATCGAATCAGACATGCAAACAGAGAAACACAGGCACTTTAGATATACAAACCAACAAAGACAAATACTTGGACTTGCAAACAACAACGCAGACATGCAAAAAAATAGAATCAGACATTCAAACAGATAAAGATAGGCACTTTAGATATACAAACCAACAAAGACAGATACTTTGACTTGCAAACAACATCCCAGACATGCAAAAAAATAGACTCAGAAATGAAAACATATAAAGATAGGCACTTTAGATATACAAACCAACAAAGACAAATACTTGGACTTGCAAAACACCAACCCAGCCATGCACACAAATAGAATCAGACGTGCAAACAGAGAAAGATAGGTACTTTAGATATACAAACCATTAAAGACAAAAACTTGGACTTGCAAACACCAGCCCAAACATGCAAACAAATAGAATCAGACATAAAAACAGAGAAAGGCAGGCACTTTACATATATAAACCAACAAAGACAAATTCTTGGACTTGCAAACATCAACCCAAACATGCAAACAAATAGAATCAGACATGCGAACAGAGAAAGATAGGCACTTTAGATATACAAACCAACAAAGACATATACTTGGACTTGCAAACAGCAACCCTGAAATGCGAACAAATAGAATCAGACATGCAAACAGAGAAAGACAGGCACTTTAGATATACAAACCAACAAAGACAAATACTTGGACTTGCAAACAACAACGCAGACATGCAAACAAATAAAATCAGACATGCAAACAGAGAAAGAAATTGAACTTTAGATATACAAACCAACAAAGACAAATACTTGGACTTGCAAACACCAACCCAGACATGCAAACAAATAGAATCAGACATGCAAACAGAGAAAGACAGGCACTTTAGATATACAAACTAACAAAGACGAATACTTGGACTTGCAAACACCAACCCAGACATGTAAAGAAATAGAATCAGACACAAACAGAAAAATACAGGCAATTTGTATACAAAAACCAAAAACGACAAAAACTTGGACTTGCAAACCCCAACCCAGACATGCAGACAAATAGAAACAGAAACACAAACAGAGAAAGACAGGCACTGTAGATATCCAAACCAACCCAGACATATACTTGGACTTGCAAACACCAACCCAGACATGCAAACATATAGAATCAGGCATGCAAACAGAGAAAGACATGAACTTTAGATATACAACCCAACGCAGACAAATACTTGGACTTGCAAACACAATGACAGACATGCACACAAATAGAATCAGACATGCAAACAGAGAAAGACAGGCACTTTACATATACAAAGCAGCAAAGACAAATTCTTGGACTTGCAAACATCAACCCAGACATGCAAACTAATAGGATCAGACATGCATACAGAGAAAGATAGTCACGTTCGATATACAAACGAACAACGACAAATACTTGGACTTGCAAACACAAACCCAGACATGCAAACAAATAGAATAAGACATGCAAACAGAGAAAGACAGGCGCTTTAGATATATAAACCAACAAAGAAAAATACTTGGAATTGCAAACACCAACCCAGACATGCAAACAGATAGAATCAGACATGCAAACAGAGAAAGACAGGCACTTTAGATATAAAAACAAACAAGGACAAATACTTGGACTTGCAAACACCAACCCAGACATGCAAACAAATAGAATCAGACATGCAAACAGAGAAAGACAGGCACTTTAGATATACAAACCAACAAAGACAGATACTTGGACTTGCAAAAACCAACCCAGACATGCAAACAAATAGAATCAGACATGCAAACAGAGAAACAGAGGCACTTTAGATATACAAACCAACAACGACATATACTTGGACATGCAAACAAATAGAATCAGACACACAAACAGAGAAAGACAGGCACTTTAGATATACAAACCAACAAAGACAAATACTTGGACTTGCAAACACCAACCCAGACATGCAAACAAATAGAACCAGACGCGCAAACAGAGAAAGATAGACACTTTAGATATAGACACCAACAAAGATAGATACTTGGACTTGCAAACACCAGCCTAGACATGCAAACAAATAGAATCAGACATGCAAACAGAGAAACACAGGCACTTTAGATATACAAACCAACAACGACAAATACTTGGGCATGCAAACACCAACCCAGACATGCAAACAAATAGAATCAGACATGCAAACAGAGAAAGATAGTCACTTTAGATATGCAAACCAACAAAGACAGATACTTGGACTTGCAAACACCAGCCGAGACATGCAAACAAATAGAATCAGACATACTAACAGAGAAAGACAGGCACTTTAGATGTACAAACCAACAAACACAAATACTTGGACTTGTAAAACACCAACCCAGACATGCAAACAAATAGAATCAGACATGCAAACAGAGAAAGATAGGCGCTTTAGATTTACAAACCAACAAAGACAAATACTTGGACTTGCAAACACCAACCCAGACATACAAACAAATAGAATCAGACATGCAAACAGAGAAAGACAGGCACTTTAGATATTCAAAGCAACAAAGATAAATTCTTGGACTTTTAAACACCAACCCAGACATGAACAGAAATAGAATCATAATTGAAAAGAAAGAAAGAGATGCTCTTGAGATATAGAAACCAACAAAGACAAATTCTTGGAATTGCAAACACCAACACAGACATGCAAACAAATAGAAACAGACAAGCAAACAGAGAAAGACAGGCACTTTAGATAAACAAACCAACAACGACAAATACTTGGACTTGCAAACACCAACCCAGAATTGCAAACAAATAGAATCAGACACACAAACAGAGAAAGACAGGCACTTTAGATATACAAACCAACAAAGACAAATACTTGGACTTGCAAACACCAACCCAGACATGCAAACAAATAGAACCAGACACGCAAACAGAGAAAGATAGACACTTTAGATATACACACCAACAAAGATAGATACTTGGACTTGCAAACACAAGCCTAGACATGCAAACAAATAGAATCAGACATACAAAAAGAGAAACACAGGCACTTTAGATATACAAACCAACAACGACAAATACTTGGGCATGCAAACACCAACCCAGACATTCAAACAAATAGAATCAGACATGCAAACAGAGAAAGATAGGCACTTTAAATATGCAAACCAACAAAGACAGATACTTGGACTTGCAAACACCAGCCGAGACATGCAAACAAATAGAATCAAACATACTAACAGATAAAGACAGGAACTCTAGATGTACAAACCAACAAAGACAAATACTTGGATTTGTAGAACACCAGCCCAGACATGCAAACAAATAGAATCAGACATGCAAACAGAGAAAGATAGGCACTTTAGATTTACAGACCAACAAAGAAACATCATTTGACTTTAAAACACCAACCGAGAAATGAAAAAATATATACTAAGAAATTCACACAGATAAAGAAAGTCAATTTATATATAAACAAAAAAAAAACCAAATTATTGTACTTTAAAACACTATCCCAGACATGCAAACAAATAGAATCAGATATGCAAACAGAGAAAGACCTGCACTATAGATATACAAACCAACAAAGAGAAATACTTGGACTTGCAAACACCAGCCCAGACATGTACAAAAATAGAATCAGACATGCAAACAGAGAAAGACAGGCACTTTAGATATAGAAACCTACACAGAAAAATTCTTGGACTTGAAAACAACAACACAGACATTAAAAAATATAGAATCAGACATGCAAACAGATAGACGTGTACTTTAGATATACACACCAACAAACGCAAATACTTGGACTTTCATACACCATCCCAGACATGAAAACAAATATACTCAGACATTCACAAAGAGACATACAGGCACTTTATATATACAAGACGAAAAACACAAATAATTGGACTTTCAAAAATCAACCCAGACCTAAACACAAAGAGAATCAGAAATGAACACAGAGAAAGATTGGATCTTTAGATATACAAAACAACAAAGACAGATACTTGGACTTGCAAACAACAACCCAGACATGCAAAAAAATAGAATCAGAAATGCACACAGAGAAAGACAGGACCTATAGATATACAAACCAAGAAAGACAAATACTTGTACTTGCAAACAACAGCCCTGACATGAAAACAAATAGAATCAGAAATGCAAACAGAGAAATACAGGAACTTTAGATAAACAAACCAAAAAATACAAATACTTTGAATTGCAAAAAAAATACCTGACATTCAAACAAATAGAATCATATATGCAAACAGAGAAATACAGGAACTTTAAATATACAACCCAACAAAGACAAAGACTTTGACTTGCAAACACCAGCCCAGACATGCAAACATATAGAATCAGACATGCAAACAGAGAAATACAGGTACTTTAGATATACAACCCAACAAAGAGAGATACTTTGACTTGCAAACAACAACCCAGACATGCAAAAAAATAGAATCAGATATGCAAACAGAGAAAGACAGGCACTTTATATATACAAACAAACAAAGACAAATACTTGGACATGCAAACACCAACCCTGACATGCAAACAAATCGAATCAGACATGCAAACAGAGAAACACAGGCACTTTAGATATACAAACCAACAAAGACAAATACTTGGACTTGCAAACAACAACGCAGACATGCAAAAAAATAGAATCAGACATGCAAACAGATAAAGACAGGCACTTTAGATATACAAACCAACAAAGACAGATACTTGGACTTGCAAAACACCAACCCAGACATGCAAACAAAGAGAATCAGACGTGCAAACAGAGAAATATAGGTACTTTAGATATACAAACCAACAAGGACAAATATTTGGACTTGCAAACACCAGGCCAGACATGCAAACAAATAGAATCAGACATGCAAACAGAGAAAGACAGGAACTTTAGATATTCAAACCAACAAAGACAAATACTTGGACTTTTAAACACCAACCCAGACATGCAAACAAATAGAATCAGACATGCAAACAGAGAAAGACAGGCACTTTAGATATACAAACCAACAAAGACATATACTGGGACTTGCAAATACCAACCCAGACATGTAAAAAAATAGAATCAGACATGCAAACAGAGAAAGACAGGCACTTTAGAAATACAAACCGACAAAGACAAATTTTTGGAATTGCAAACATCAACCCAGACATGCAAACAAATAGAATTAGACATGCAAACAGAGAAAGACAGGCACTTTAGATATACAAACCAAGAGAGACAAATACTTGGACTTGCAAACACCAACCCCGACATGAAAACAAATAGATTCAGAAATGCAAACAGAGAAAGACAGGCACTTTAGATATACAAAGCAACAAAGACAAATTCTTGGACTTGCAAACATCAACCCAGACATGCAAACAAATAGAATCAGACACACAAACAGAGAAAGAAAGGCACTTTAGATATACAAACCAAGAAAGACATATACCAGCCCAGACATGCAAACATATAGAATCAGGCATGCAAACAGAGAAAGACAGTTACTTTAGATATGCAACCCAACGAAGACACATACTTGGACTTGCAAACACAACCACAGACATGCAAACATATAGAATCAGACAAGCAAACAGAGAAAGACAGGCACTTTACATATACAAAGCAGCAAAGACAAATACTTGGACTTGCAAACATCAACCCAGACATGCAAACTAATAGTATCAGACAATCATACAGAGAAAGATAGGCACGTTCGATATACAAACGAACAACGACAAATACTTGGACTTGCAAACACCCACCCAGACTTGCAAACAAATAGAATCAGACACACAAACAGAGAAAGACAGGCACTTTAGATATCCAAACCAACAAAGACAAATACTTGGACTTGCAAACACCAACCCAGACATGCAAACAAATAGAAACAGACACGCAAACAGAGAAAGATAGAAAATTTAGATATACAAAACAAAAAAGAAATATACTTGGACTTGCAAACACAAGCATAGACATGCAAACAAATATAATCAGACATGCTAAAAGAGAAAGACAGGCACTTTAGATATACAAACCACCAAAGACAAATACTTGGTCTTGCAAACACCAACCCAGACATGCAAAAAAATAGAAGCAGACATGTAGAAAGAGAAAGATAGTCACTTTAGATATGAAAACCAACACAGAAAGATACTTGTAATTTCAAACACCATCCGAGACATTCAAACACATAGAATCAGACATTCTAACAGATAAAGACATGCAATCTATATTTACAAAACAACAAAGCAAATTAATTTGTCTTTCATACAACCAGCACATACATTAAAAAAATGATAAACTGAACTTCACAAAGATAACGATAGTCAATTTATATGTAAAGACCAACAAAGAAAAATACTTTGACTTGAAAACAACACCCCAGACATGACAAAAAATAGAATCAGACATTCATACAGAGAAAGACAGGCACTTTAGATATACACACATAAAAACACAAATAATTGTACTTGAAAACACTAACCCAGACATGCAAACAAATAGAATCAGACATGCAAACAGAGAAAGACCGGCACTTTAGATTTACAAACAAACAAAGAAAAATTCTTTGACTTGAAAAGACAATCCACGACATGAAAACAAATAGAATCAGACATGCAAACAGAGACAGACACGCACTTTATATATACAAACCTAAAAAGACAAATACTTGGACTTGCAAACAACAACCCATACATGCAAACAAATAGAATCAGACATTCAAACAGATTGACTGGTACTTTATATATAAAAACAACAAAATACACATACTTAGACTAGCAAACACAAACCCTGACAAGCAAACAAATATATTCAGAAATGCAAACAGAGAAACAAATTAACTTTATATATACAAACCAAAAAAGACAAATTCTTTGACTTGCAAACAACAACAAAGACATGAAAAAAAATATAATAAGAAATGAAAAAATAGAAATACATTAACTTTAGATGTATTAACCAACATAGAAAAATTCTTTGATTAGTAGAATCAATAAATTATAATCATAAAAATAGCATATTAAATGAAAAAATATTACGTCAATAACTATAGATTTACAAAAAAAAACAGAAGAATATAATGACTTAGAAAAAAAAACCCACCCATGCAAAAAAATAAACTAAGACAATCAACCAGAGAAAAATATACCCTTTAGATATACAAACCAACAAAGAAAAATATTTGGAATTGCAAACACCAACCCTGACATTAAAAAAAATAGAATCAGACGTCCAAACAGAGAAAGACATGAAAAGTAGATATACAAACAAACCCAGATAAATACTATGAATTGCAAACAAAATCCCAGAAATTAAAACAATTATAATAAAACATTCTAACATAGAAAGACAGGAACTCTATATTTACAAACCAACACAGAAAAATACTTTGTTTTTCATAAAAAAAGCCAAGACATGCAAACACATATAATCATACATGAAAACAGAGAAAGATAGGCACTTTATATGTACAGACCATCAACGAAACATACTTGGACTTTCACACACAACCCCAGAAATGCAATCAAATAGAATCAGACATGCATACAGAGAAAGACAGTCAATTTAGATATAAAACCAAAAAAAATCAAATAATTGTACTTGAAAACACAAACACAGACATGAAAACAAATATAATCAGATATTCATACAGAGAAAGACATTCACTTTATATATACAAACAAACAAACACAAATACTTGGACTTGCAAAGACAATCCACGACATGTAAACAAATAGACTCAGACATGCAACCATAGAAAGACAAGAACTTTATATATACAAAAAGAAAAACACAAATTCTTTGACTTGAAAACAACAACCCAGACATGCTAAACAAATATAATCATACAGGCAAACAGATTGACGTTTCCTTTATATATACAAAAAAAAAAATACAAATACTTTGACTAGCAAACACAAACCCAGACATGAAAACAAATATAATCAGACATGAAAAAAGAGAAAGACAGGAACTTTATATATACAAACCGAAAAACAAAAATACTTTTACTTTCAAACATCAACCCAGAAATTCCAAAATAGATAATAAGAAATTAAAACATATACATAATTGCACTTTAGATATACAAACCAAAAAAGAAAGTATCTTTAACTTTAAAACATAAACCCAGAAAAGCAAAAAAAAAACCTAAGAATAGCAAACAGAGACAGTCCGTCAATTAAGATATCAAAACAAACAAACAAGAATACTATTAATATAAAACAAAAAGCCAGCCAAGACAACACAAAGACTCAGAGACGTCAACAGAGAAAGACAGGCCCTTTAGATATACAACCCAACAAAGACAAATACTTGGACTTGCAAACACCAACCCAGACATGCAAACAAATAGAATCAGACATGAAAAAAGAGAAATACAGGAACTTTAGATATACAAACCAAAAAAGAAAAATACTTGGACTTGCAAACAACAACCCAGACATGCAAACAAATAGAATCAGACATGCAAACAGAGAAAGACAGGCACTTTAGATATACAAACCAACAACGACAGATACTTGGACATGCAAACACCAACCCAGACATGCAAACAAATCGAATCAGACATGCAAACAGAGAAAGACAGTCACTTTAGATATACAAACCAACAAAGACAAATACTTGGACTTGCAAACAACAACGCAGACATGCAAAAAAATAGAATCAGACATGCAAACAGAGAAAGATAGGCACTTTAGATATACAAACCAACAAAGACAGATACTTGGACTTGCAAACACCAACCCAGACATGCAAACAAATAGAATCAGACATGCAAACAGATAAAGACAGGCACTTTAGATATACAAACCCACAAACACATATACTTTGACTTGCAAAACACCAACCCATACATGCACAAAAATAGAATCAGACGTGAAAACAGAGAAAGAAAGGTACTTTAGATATACAAACCAACAAGTACATATACTTGGACTTGCAAACACCAACCCAGACAGTCAAACAAATAGAATCAGACATGCAAACTTAGAAAGACAATCACTTTAGATATTCAAACCCACAATGACAAATACTTGGACTTTAAAAAACCAACCCTGACATGCAAACAAATAGAATCAGACATGCAAACAGAGAAAGACAGGCACTTTCGATATACAAACCAACAAATACAAATACTGGGACTTGCAAATACCAACCCAGAAATGTAAACAAATAGAATCAGACATGCAAACAGAGAAAGACAGTCACTTTAGATATACAAACCGACAAATACAAATTCTTGGACTTGAAAACATTAACCCAGACATGCAAACAAATAGAATTAGACATTCAAACAGAGAAAGAAAGGCATTTTATATATACAAACCAACAAAGACAAATACTTGGACTTGCAAACACCAACCCAGACATGCAAACAAATAGATTCAGACATGCAAACAGAGACAGACAGTCACTTTAGATATACAAACCAACAAAGACACATTATTGTACTTGCAAACATCAACCCAGACATTCAAACAAATAGACTAAGACATTCAAACAGAGAAAGACAGTCACTTTAGATATACAAACAAAAAAAGACAAATACTATTACTTGCAAACACCAACACAAACATGCAAACAAATATAATCAGACGTGCAAACAGAGAAAGACAAGCACTTTAGATATACAAACCAACAAAGACAAATACTTGGACTTGCAAACACCAACCTAGACATACAAACATATAAAATCAGACATGCAAACAGAGAAAGACATGAACTTTAGATATACAAAACAACAAAGACAAATAATAGGACTTGCAAACAAAAAACAAGACATTCAATAAAAAAGAAACAGACATGTAAACAGAGACAGACAGTAACTTTTTATATACAAACAAAAAAACAAAAATACTTGGACTTGCAAACATAAACCAAGAAATTAAAAAAAATATAATCATAAATGAAAACATATAAAGACAGTTACTTTAGATATAAAAACCAACAAAGACAAATACTTGGAATTGCAAACACAAGCCAAGACATTCAAACAATTAGAATAAGACATGCAAACAGAGAAAGACAGGCACTTTAGATATACAAACCTACAAAGACAAATACTTTGACGTTAAAAAACAAACCAAGACATGCAAAAAAATATAATCAGAAATGCACACAGATACAGACAGTCACTTTATATATACACAAAAACACAAACAAAGACTTTTACTTTTAAACAAAAACCCAGACATGCAAAAAAATAGAATCAGATATGCACACAGAGAAAGAAAGTCACTATAGATATACAAACAACAAAAGATAAAAACTTGGACTTGCAAACAACATCCAATACATGAAAACAAATAGAATCAGACATGCAAACAGAGAAAGACAGTCACTTTAGATATACAAACCGAAACAGACAAATACTTGGACTTGCAAACATCAACCCAGACATCAAAACAAATAGAATCAGACATGCAAACAGAGAGACGGGTACTTTAGATATACAAACCAACAAAGGCAAATACTTGGACTTGCAAACACCAACCCAGACAGCAAACAATTAGAATCAGATATGCAAACAGAGACAGATAGGTACTTTAGATATACAAACCAACAAAGACAAATTCTTGGACTTGCAAAAACCAACCCAGACAAACAAACAAATAGAATCAGAAATGCAAACAGAGAAAGATAGGCACTTTAGATATACAAACCAGTAAAGACAAATACTAGGACTTGCAAACACCAACCCTGGACTTCTAACAGAGATATGAAGACATTGATGCAGCAAAATACGGGCACCTTAAACATATTACATAGCAATGAACCATTCTTGGACTATCAAACACCAACCCAGATCAGCAAACCGGTAGACTCGACATGGTACAAACAGACAGCCAGGCCATTTAGTCATACAAACCAGCAACGATAGATACTTTGACTTGCAGACACCAGCTGAGACATGTAAACAAATAGATTCATACATGCTAACAGAGAAAGACAGGCACTTTAGATATACAAACCAACAAAGACAAATACTTGGACTTGCAAACACAAGCCCAGACATGCAAACAAATAAAATCAGACATGCAGACTGACAAGGACACACACTTTAAATGTACAAACCAACAAAGACAAATTCTTGGACTTGTAAACACCAACCCCGACATGCAAACAAATAGAATCAGACATGCAAACAGAGAAAGACAGGCACTTTAGATATACAAACCAACAAAGACAAATACTTGGACTTGCAAAGACCAACCACGACATGTAAACAAATAGAATCAGACATGCAAACAGAGAAAGACAAGCACTTTAGATATACAAACCGAAAAAGACAAATACTTGGACTTGCAAACATCAACCCAGACATGCAAACAAATAGAATCAGACATGCAAACAGAGAATGACGGGCACTTTAGATATACAAACCAACAAAGAAAAATACTGGAACTATCAAACACCAACCCAGACATGCAAAAAAATAGAATCAGACTTGATAGCAGAGAAATACAGGCACTTTAGATATACCTAGAATCAGAGACAAATAAATGTATTAGCAAACATCAACCCTGACATTCAAACAAACAGAATTAGACTTTCAAACATAGAAAGACGTTAGCTTTTTATATACAAACAAAAAACCACAAACACTTTGATTCGAAGAAACAAACCCACACCAGCTTACATTTATCATAATAAAGGCAAACATATAAATAATGGAACTATAGATATAAAATCCAAAAAAGACGTAAACTTTGACTCTCACACAAAAACACACCAATGTAAAAAAATAGAATCAGACATGCATCAAAAGAAAGACAGGCCCTTGAGACATAGAAACCAACAAAGATAAATATTTGGAATTGCAAACACCAACCCTGACATGCACACAAATAGAATCAGAAATGCATAAAGAGAAACACAGGCACTTTAGATATACAAACCAACAACGATAAATACTTGGACTTGCAAACAACAACCTAGACATGCAAACAAATAGAATCAGACATGCAAACAGAGAAAGACAGGCACTTTAGATATACAAACCAACAACGACAAATACTTGGACATGCAAACACCAACCCTGACATGCAAACAAATCGAATCAGACATGCAAACAGAGAAACACAGGCACTTTAGATATACAAACCAACAAAGACAAATACTTGGACTTGCAAACAACAACGCAGACATGCAAAAAAATAGAATCAGACATGCAAACAGAGAAAGATAGGCACTTTAGATATACAAACCAACAAAGACAGATACTTGGACTTGCAAACACCATCCCAGACATGCAAACAAATAGAATCAGACATGCAAACAGAGAAAGACAGGCACTTTAGATATACAAACCCACAAAGACAAATACTTGGACTTGCAAAACACCAACCCAGCCATGCAAACAAATAGAATCAGACGTGCAAACAGAGAAAGATAGGTACTTTAGATATACAAACCAACAAGGACAAATACTTGGACTTGCAAACACCAACCCAGACATGCAAACAAATAGAATCAGACATGCAAACTGAGAAAGACAGACACTTTAGATATGCAAACCAACAAAGACAAATACTTGGACTTTTAAACACCATCCCAGACATGCAAACAAATAGAATCAGACATGCAAACAGAGAAAGACAGGCACTTTATATATACAAACCAACAAAGACATATACTGGGACTTGCAAATACCAACCCAGACATGTAAACAAATAGAATCAGACATGCAAACAGAGAAAGACAGGCCCTTTAGATATACAAACCAACAACGACAAATTTTTGAACTTGCAAACATTAACCCAGACATGCAAACAAATAGAATCAGACATGCAAACAGAGAAAAACAGGCATTTTAGATATACAAACCAACAAAGACAAATACTTGGACTTGCAAACACCAACCCCGACATGCAAACAAATAGAGTCAGACATGCAAACAGAGAAAGACAGGCACTTTAGATATACAAATCAGACAAAGAAAAATTCTTGAACTTTCAAAAATCAACCCAGACATGCAAACAAATAGAATCAGACATGCAAACAGAGAAAGAAGGCACTTTAGATATAAAAAAAAACAAAAACAAATACAAGGACTTGCAAACAAAAACACAAACATGCAAACAAATAGAATCAGACATGCAAACAGAGAAAGACAAGCACTTTAGATATACAAACCAACAAAGACAAATACTTGGACTTGCAAACACCAACCTAGACATACAAACATATAAAATCAGACATGGAAACAGAGAAAGACAGGCACTTTAGATATACAAACCAACAAAGACAAATACTTGGACTTGCAAACACAAACCCAGACATGAAAACAAATATAATCAGACATTCAAAAAGATAAAGACATTCACTTATTATATACAAACCAAAAAACAAAAATTATTGTAATTGAAAACAAAAACCAAGACATTAAAAAAAATATAATCAGACATGAAAACAGAGAAAGACAGTTACTTTAGATATACAAACCAACAAACACAAATACTTGGACTTGCAAACACAAACCCAGACATGCAAAAAAATTGAATCAGACATGGAAACAGAGAAAGACAAGGCACTCTTAGATATACAAACCAACAAAGACAAATACTTGGACTTGCAAACACCAACCCAGACATGCAAGCATACAAAAAACTGTGACATGGAAACAGAGAAAGACAGGCACTCTTTAGACATACAAACCAACAAAGACAAATACTGGACTTGCAAACACCAACTCAGACATGCAAACAACAGAATCAGACATGCAAACAGAGAAAGACAGTCACTTAGGATATACAAACCAACAAATTTGGATCTTGCAAACATCAACCCAGACATGCAAACAAATAGAATCAGACAAAGGCAAACAGAGAACGACAGGCACTTTAGATATACAAACCAACAAAGACAAATACTTGGACTTGCAAACAACCAACCCAGACATGCAAAAAAATAGAATCAGACAAGCAAACAGAGAAAGACAGGTACTTTAGATATACAAACCAAAAAAGAAAAATTCTTGGACTTGCAAAAATCAACCCAGACATACAAACAAAGAGATTCAGACATGCAAACAGAGAAATATATGAACTTTAGATATACAAACCAACAAAGACAGATACTTGGACTTGCAATCTCCAACCCTGACATGCAAACAAATAGAATCAGACATGCAAACAGAGAAAGACAGGCACTTTAGATATACAAACCAACAAAGACAAATACTTGGACTTGCAAACAACAACGCAGACATGCAAACAAATAGAATCAGACCTGCAAACAGAGAACGACAGTAAATTTAGATATACAAACCAACAAATACAAATACTTGGACTTGCCAAAAAACCAACAAAGATAAAAATCTAAAAAAAAAAAAAAAAACGAGACTGTGGCCAGTGGAGAGAAAAGAAAACAACAGAAACAAAACAACGCGGATATTTCGCATTTATACAAACAAGGCTTCTTCAGCACTAAAGAAAAACAATAAGAAAAAAAAAAAAAAAAAAAAAGATAAAACAAAAACAACAAAAACCACCACAAAAAAAAACAAAAAAAAAAAAAAAAATGTACAATTGGCGCAAAATAAGACGCTGAGTGAAAATATGCATTAGATGTTTGCTTCAGACAGTACATCAGAGTAACTGAGTAAAAGTAAAAAAACTGAAAGTTACTTTCATTATTAATTTGTAAAATAACCCTTTTGTTAGCTACTACTGAAACAAACCATTTTGATCTAGCATCTAAAATAGTCCCCTGGTGATTATTTAAAATCTTTACTCCATTATTGACTGTTGATTCACTCTTTAGAAGGTTATCATAAATTGGGTCAATATTTAAATTACCCGTGTCCCTATTTATGGAAAGGTTAGCAAACATATGTTTTTTAATTTCAATGGCTTCCTTGGCCCATTGGGTGTACCCCTTATCATTACAAATAGCCAAGGCTTCATCAAATTTTACCAAATGATCTGGTTGAATCCAAATATGCTCTGCTAAATCTGAAACAAAAGTTTCTCATGGGTCATTTAGTTTTATGGTTTTATAAATTGAGTTTTGGTGTTCAATAAACCTGTCAATAAATTTCATGTGATTCCAACCAATACAGAGATTCCAACAGGAACACAGACTTTTATGCTCACCACTTAGTAAATATCCCCGAGTTACATACTTGCAAGAACTAAAGAAACTACCCATTGGCGATTGGAAACATGTATCAATACCAAATTTACGTAAAACCCGTGAAAGTTTCTCACCCAAACCAGGTACATATGGTAATGAAATGAAGCTTTTTGATACAAATAAATCTAAAGACTGAGAAACCTCAATAACCCTACTATTATGTTTAACCCGTCCATTTTCAATTATTTTATCAATGAACTTAATTGGATAACTATTACAAAACAAAATATCCCTCAAGTATAACAATTCCGAATACATAAATTCCTGGGAACAAATTCTAAAGGCTCTATCCACCAGTGAAATTACAACCCCCCTTTTCACCGACATAGGGTGGCAAGAATGAAAATTTAAATACCTATCATTGTGCGTTGGTCTTCTATAAATTGAGAAAAGTAAATGGATATCCCTTTTAATTAGTAAAATACCCAGAAATGGTAATTTATTATTATCCTCAAATTCAACTGTAAATTTAATATTATTATCAAAACTATTTAAATGCTTACAAAATAGGTCTAAGGAGTCCAATCCATGTTTCCAAACGCACACCACATCATCCATGAACCTACCCCAGAAAGGTTGTCGAAGGGTTCTAAGTTTTGTTTTCCAACACCAGTCCCCTTTTCAAAAATAATTTCAAAGGTGGAGTCAGGAATTATGGCTTCTATTGATAAGGCGGATACTCTTCAAAAACTTAGAGCCGAGATATTAGGAAAACTGAAAACTTTTAATATGAACTTAATTGGTAAAGACATTTCACAAAAAAAATTACATTAAAATCCTTTCAGATTTGGAAAAGGATAAATTCCTTACTGTCACCTGAGCTGATACGGGAAACACGATCGTAATTATTAACACTGAAGATTATAATAATAAATTGAATTCCATTATATCTGACACTATTACATAAAAAAAACTTGATTTTGATCCTACAGACAAATAAGTAAAATCATCAAGAAAGGAATTAGAGTCATTGAAAAACAATTTTCACATTACCCCACAGTTTTATAATAAATATTATCCATGTGGTTCTTTGCCACCGACGATCTATGGTCTAACTCGGATTCATAAGATTGGGGTCCCCCTCCGCCCCAGTCTGTAAACATTTTAGTCAAAGGTTCCAAAGTTGTAAAATTGACTGTCGTTTTCTTTGCGTCAATTTTTAGGAACCAATAAATCATTATTAAAAAATTCTTCTGACCTTGCACAGTAAATACGAAATTTAAATGTGAAGGAAAGCTCAATTTTTTTCATTTTTGATGTTGTGTCCATGAATTCAAATTGTGATTTAAAAAGGTGCGAGGATATTTTAAAAAGTAAATTAGAAAAACACATATTGATTTAATACAGGATGTGACGTTAGCCAGTTTGGATATTGATGTCATTATGAGACTAATTATTCTGGTAAATGAATTTTATTTTGATTTTGATTTTCGAGGGGAGTTTTATAGACAAATTTTTGGGTTACCTATGGGGACTTCTCTTTCTACTTTATTGGCAAATCTGTTCATAGATGCCATTGAAACCTCCGCTATAAACAGTTTTAGAATCTCCCATTGTTTCTGGGGTAGGTTCATTGATGATGTGGTGTGCGATTGGAAACATGGATTGGACTCCTTAGACCTATTTTGTAAGTATTTAAATAGTTTTGATAATAATATTAAATTCACAGTTGAATTTGAGGATAATAATAAATTACCTTTTCTGGGTATTTTATTAATTAAAAGGGATCTCCATTTCCTTTCCTCGATTTACAGAAAACCAACACACAATGATAGGTATTTAAATTTTCATTCTTGCCACCCAATGTCGGTGAAAAGGGGGGTTGTAATTTCACTAGTGGATAGAGCCTTTAGAATTTGTTCCCAGGAATTTCTGTATTCGGAATTGTTATACTTGAGGGATATTTTGTTTTGTAATAGTTATCCAATTAAGTTCATTGATAAATTAATTGAAAATAGACGGGTTAAACATAATAGTAGGGTTATTGAGGTTTCTCAGTCTTTAGATTTAGTTGTATCAAAAAGCTTTATTTCATTATCATATATACCTGGTTTGGGTGAGAAACTTTTACGGGTTTTACGTAAATTTGTTATTGATACATGTTTCCAATCGCTGAGGTCAATGGGTTGTTTTTTTAGTTCTGGTAAGGATTTAACTCGGGGAAATTTAGTAAGTGGGGTGTATAAAATTCCGTGTTCTTGTAGGAAGTTCTAAATTGGTAAGACTCGCCAACAATTTGTTGAAAGGTTTATTGCATACCGAAACTCAATAGAAAAAAACCTAAAATTAAGCAAGCCACCAGAAACATTCACTTTAGCTTTAGCAGAGCATAGTTGGCTTCAACTAGATCATTTGGTAAAATTTGATGAAGCCTTGGCTATTTCTAATGATAAGGGGTACACCCAATGGGCCAGGGAAGCCACAGAAATTAAAAAACATATGTTTGCTAACCTTTCCATAAATAGGGACACGGGTAATTTAAATATTGACCCAATTTATGATAACCTTCTAAAGAGTGAATCAACAGTCAATAAGGGAGTAAAGATTTAAAATAATCACCAGGGGACTATTTTACCTGCTAGATCAAAATGATTTGCTTCAGTAATAGCTAACAAAAGGATTATTTTGCAACATAATAATTAAATTAATTTAAATTTTTTTTATTTTTCCTCATTTAATCTGGGGTCCAAACTTAATTAAATATATATTTGCATCTTTTCCCTACTTGGTTCATTTTTCTCGACTTGTAAATTTTTTTTTTTTTTTTTTTTTTTTTTTTGGTGGGGTTTTTTTGGTTTTTTGTTTTTTCTTTTTTTTTTTTATATTGTTATTCTTGTGTGTCTTTCGTGCTGAAAACGCCTTGTTTGTATACAGGTGAAATATCCGCGTTGTTTTGTTTCTGTTGTTTTCTTTTCTCTCCCCTGGCCACAGTCTCGTTTGTTTGTTTTTTTTTAGAGATTTTTCTCTTTGTTGGTTTTTTGTCATGGCTGGCCAGTTCGGCTTAAGATCTTTCACTTGGACTTGCAAACACCAGCCCAGACATGCACACAAATAAAATCAGACATGCAAACAGGGAAAGACAGTAACTTTAGATATATAAACCAACAAAGACAAATACATGGACTTGCAAACATAAACCCAGACATGTAAACAAAAAGAATCATTAATACAAACAGAGAAAGACAGGCACTTTAGATATACAAAACAACAAAGATAAATAATTGGACTTGCAAACACCAACCCAGAGATGCAAACAAATAGAATCAGACAGACAAACAGAGAAAGACAGGCACTTTAGATATACAAACCAACAGAGACAAATACTTGGACTTGCAAACACCAACCCAGACATGTAAACAAATAGAATCAGACATGCAAACAGAGAAAGACAGGCACTTTAGATATACAAACCATCAGAGACAAATACTTGGACTTGCAAACACCAACCCAGACATGCAAACAAATAGAATCACAAATGCAAACAGAGAAAGACAGGCACTTTTGATATACAAACCGACAACGACAAATACTTGAACTTGCAAACACCAACCCAGACATGCAAACAAATAGAATCAGACACACAAACAGAGAAAGATAGGCACTTTAAATAAACAAACCAACATAGACAAATACTTGGACTTGCAAACACCAACCCAGACATGCAAACAAATAGATTCAGACATGCAAACAGAGAAAGATAGGAACTTGAGATATACAAACCAACAAAGACAGATACTTGGACTTGAAAACATCAGCCCAGACATGCAAACAAATAGAATCAGAAATGCAAACAGAGAAAGACAGTCACTTTAGATATAAAAACCAACAAAGACAAATTCTTGGACTCGCAAACATCAACCCAGACATGCAGACAAATAGAATCAGACAAGCAAACAGAGAGCGACTGGTACTTTAGATATACAAACCAACAAGGACAAATACTTGGACTTGCAAACACCAACCCAGACATGCAAACAAATAGAATCAGACATGCAAACAGAGAAAGACAGGCACTTTAGATATACAAACCAACAAAGACAAATACTTGGACTTGCAAAAATCAACCCAGACATACAAACAAATAGATTCAGAAATGCAAACAGAGAAAGATATGAACTTTAGATATACAAACCAACAAAGACATATACTTGGACTTGCAAACACCAACCCTGACATGCAAACAAATAGAATCAGACATGCAAACAGAGAAAGACAGGCCCTTTAGATATACAAACCAACAAAGACAAATACTTGGACTTGCAAACAACAACGCAGACATGCAAACAAATAGAATCAGACATGCAAACAGAGAAAGACAGGAACTTTAGATATACAAACCAACAAAGACAAATACTTCGACTTGCAAACACCAACCCAGACATGCAAACAAATAGAATAAGACATGCAAACAGAGAAAGAAAGGAACTTTAGATATAAAAACCAACAAAGACAAATACATGGACTTGCAAACAACAACCCAGACATGCAAACAAATAGAATCAGACATACAAACAGAGAAAGACAGGCACTTTAGATATACAAAGCAACAACGACAAATACTTGCACTTGCAAACACCAACCCAGACATGCAAACAAATAGAATCAGACACACAAACAGAGAAAGGCAGGCACTTTAGATATACAAACCAACAGAGACAAATACTTGGACATGCAAACACCAACCCAGACATGCAAACAAATAGAATCAGACATGCAAACAGAGAAAGATAGAAACTTTAGATATACAAACCAACAAAGACAGATACTTGGACTTGCAAACACCAACCCAGACATGCAAACGAATAGAATCAGACATGCAAACAGAGAAAGACAGGCACTTTAGATATACAAACCAATAACGACAAATACTGGGACATACAAACACCAAACCAGACATGCAAACAAATAGAATCAGACACGCAAACAGAGAAAGATAGGCACTTTAGATATACAAACCAACAAAGACAGATACTTGGACTTGCAAACACCAACCCAGACATGCAAACAAATAGAATCAGACATGCAAACAGGAAAGACGGGCACTTTAGATATACAAACCAACAAAGACAAATACTTGGAATTGCAAAACACCAACCCAGACAAGCAAACAAATAGATTCAGACGTGCCAACAGAGAAAGACAGGCACTTTAGATATACAAACCAACAAAGACAAATACTTGGACTTGCAAACACCAACCCAGACATGCAAACAAAAAAGATCAGACATGCAAACAAAGAAAGACAGGCACTTTAGATATTCAAACCAACAAAGACAAATACTTGGACTTTTAAACACCAACCCAGACATGCAAACAAATAGAATCAGACATGCAAACAGAGAAAGACAGTCACTGTAGATATACCAACCAACAAAGACATATACTTGGACTTGCAAATACCAACCCAGACATGTAAACAAATAGAATCAGACATGCAAACAGAGAAAGACAGGCACTTTAGATATACAAAGCGACAAAGACAAATTCTTGGACTTGCAAACATCAACCCAGACATGCAAACAAATAGAATCAGACATGCAAACAGAGAAATAAAGGCACTTTAGATATACAAACCAACAAAGACAGATACTTGGACTTTAAAACAACAACCCCGACATGCAAACAAATAGATTCAGACATTCAAACAGAGAAAGACAGGCACTTTAGATATACAAAGCAACAAAGACAAATTATTGGACTTGCAAACACCAACACATGTAATAAAACATATATAATCATAAATGAAAACAGAGATAGATATGAAATTTATATATCCAAACCAACAAAGACAATTTATTTGACTGGCAAACAACAACCCACACATACAAACAAATAGATTCAGAAATGCAAACAGATAAAGACAAGCACCTTAGATATTCAAAACTACAAACACAAAATCTTGGTCTTGTAAACCCAAAACCAGACATACAAACAAATATAATCAGACATGCAAACAGAGAAAGACAGGCACTTTAGATATACAAAGCAACAAAGACAGATACTTGTACTTGCAAACAGCAACCCAGTAATGCAAAAAAATAGAATCAGACATGAAAACAGAGAAAGACAGTCACTTTAGATATACAAACCAACAAAGACAAATACTTGGACTTGCAAAAACCAGCCCAGACATGCAAACAAATAGAATCAGACATGCAAACAGAGAAAGACAGGCAATTTAGATATACAAACCAACAACGACAAATACTTGGACTTGCAAACACCAACCCAGACATGCAAACAAATAGAATCAGACACATAAACAGAGAAAGACAGGCACTTCAGATATAGAAACCAACAAAGACGAATACTTTGACTTGCAAACACCAACCCAGATATGCAAACAAATCGAATCAGACATGCAAACAGAGAAAGATAAGCACTTTAGATATACAAACCAACAAAGACAGATACTTGGACTTGCAAACATCAACCCAGACATGCAAACAAATAGAATCAGACATGCACAGAGAAAGACAGGCACTTTAGATATACAAACCAACAACGACAAATACTTGGACTTGCAAACACCAACCCAGAAATGCAAACAAATAGAATCAGACATGCAAACAGAGAAAGACAGGCACTTTAGATATACAAACCAACAACGACAAATTCCTGGACTTGCAAACATCAACCCAGCCATGCAAACAAATAGAATCATACATTCAAACAGAGAAACACAGTCACTTTAGATATATATACCAACAAAGACATATACTTGAACTTGCAAACAACTACACAGACATGCACACAAATAGTATCAGACATGCAAACAGAGAAAGATAGGCACTTAAGATATACAAACCAACAGAGACAAATACTTGGACTTGCAAACACCAACCCAGACATGCAAACAAATAGAATCAGACATGCAAACAGAGAAAGACAGGCACTTTAGATATACAAACCAGCAAACACAAATACTTGGACTTGCAAACACCAACCCAGACATGTAAACAAATAGAATCAGACATGCAAACAGAGAAAGACAGGCACTTTAGATATACAAATCGATAAAGACAAATTCTTGGACTTGCAAACATCAACCCAGACATGCAAACAAATAGAATCAGACATGCAAACAGAGAAAGACAGACACTATATATATACAAACCAACAAAGACAAATACTTGGAGTTGCAAACACCAACCCAGACATGCAAACAAATAGAATCAGACATGCAAACAGAGAAAGATAGGCACTTCAGATATACAAACCAACAAAGACAGATACTTGGACTTTCAAACAACAACCCAGACATGCAAACAAATAGAATCAGACATGCAAACAGAGAAACACAGGCACTTTAGATATACAAAACAACAAAGACAAATACTTGGACTTGCAAACACCAACCCAGACATGCAAACAAATAGAATCAGACATGCAAACAGAAAAAGATAGGTACTTCAGATATACAAACCAACCGAGACAAATACTTGGACTTGCAAACACCAACCCAGACATGCAAACAAATAGAATCAGACATGCAAACAGAGAAAAATATTCACTTTAGATATACAAACCATCAAACATAATTACTTTGACTTGCAAACACCAACCCAGACATGTAAACAAATAGAATCAGACATGCAAACAGAGAAAGACAGGCACTTTAGATGTACAAATCAATAAAAACAAATTCTTGGACTTGCAAACATCAACCCAGACATGAAAACAAATAGAATCAGACATACAAACAGAGAAAGACAGGCACTTTAGATATAAAAAGCAACAAAGACAAATTCTTTCACTTGCAAACATCAACCCAGACATGCAAACAAATAGAATCAAACATGCAAACAGTGAAAGATAGGCACTTTAGATATACAAACCAACAAAGACAAATACTTGGACTAGCAAACACCAACCCAGACATGCAAACAAATAGAATCAGACATGCAAACAGAAAAAGACAGGCACTTTAGATATACAAACCAACAAAGAAAAATACTTGGACCTGCAAACACCAACCCAGACATGCAAACAAATAAAATCAGACATGCCAACAGAGAAAGACAGGCAATTTAGATATACAAACCAACAAAGACAAATACTTGGACTTGCAAACACCAACTCAGACATGCAAACAAATAGAATCAGACATGCAAACAGAGAAAGAAAGGCACTTTAGATAGACAAACCAACAAAGACAAATACTTGGACTTGCAAACACCAACCCAGACATGCAAACAAATAGAATCAGACATGCAAAGAGATAAAGACAGGCACTTTAGATATACAAACAAACAACGACAAATACTTGGACTTGCAAACACTGACCCAGACATGCAAACAAATAAAATCAGACACACAAACAGAGAAAGACAGGCACTTTAGATATAGAAACCAACAAAGACACATAGTTGGACTTGCAAACCCCAACCCAGACATTCAAACAAATAGAATCAGCCATGCAAACAGATAAAGATAGTCACTTTAGATATACAAACAAACACAGACAGATACTTGGACTTGAAAACAACATCCCAGACATTGACAAAAATATAATCAGACATGCAAACAGAGAAAGACAGGCACTTTAGAAATACAAACCAACAACAACAAATACTTGGACTTGCAAACTCCAACCCAGACATGCAAACAAATAGAATCAGACATGCAAACAGAGAAAGATAGGCACTTTAGATATACAAACCAACAAAGACAAATACTTGGACTTGCAAACATCAACCCAGACATTCAAACAAATAGAATCAGACATGCAAACAGAGAAACAAAGGCATTTTAGATATACAAACCCACAAAGACAAATTCTTGGACTTGCAAACACCAACCCAGAAATGCAAACAAATATAATCAGAAATGCAAACAGATAAAGACAGTCACTTTAGATATACAAACCACCAAAGACAAATACTTGGACTTGCAAACACCAACCCGGACATGCAAACAAATAGAATCAGACATGCAAACAGAGAAAGACAGGCACTTTAGATACACAAACCAACAAAGACAAATACTTGGACTTGCAAACACCAACCTAGACATGCAAACATATAAAATCAGACATGGAAACAGAGAAAGACAGGCACTTTAGATTTGCAAACCAACAAAGACAAATACTTGGACTTGCAAACATCAGCACAGACATGCAAACAAATAGAATCAGTCATGCAAACAGAGAAAGACAGTCACTTTAGATATACAAACCAACAACGACAATTACTTGGACTTGCAAACAACAACCCAGACATGCAAACAAATAGAATCAGAAATGCAAACAGAGAAAGACATTCACTTTAAATATACAAACCAACAAAGACAAATACTTCGACTTGCAAACACCAACCCAGACATGCAAACAAATAGAAACAGACATGCAAACAGAGAAAGACAGGCACTTTATATATACAAACCAACTAAGACAAATACTTGGACTTGCAAACACCAACCCAGACATGCAAACAAAAAGAATCAGACAAACAAAAAGAGAAAGACAGGCACTTTAGATATACAAACCAACAACGACAAATACTTGAACTTGCAAACACCAACCCAGACATGCAAACAAATAGAATCAGACACACAAACAGAGAATGACAGGCACTTTATATATAAAAAACAACAGAGAAAAATACTTTGACATGCAAACACCAACCCAACATTCAAACAAATAGAATCAGACATGCAAAAAGAGAAAGATAGAAACTTTAGATATACAAACCAACAAAGACATATACTTTTACTTGCAAACACCAACCCAGACATGCAAACTAATAGAATCAGACATGCAAACAGAGAAAGACAGGCACTTAAGATATACAAACCAACAAAGACACATACTGGGACATACAAACACCAACCCAGACATGCAAACAAATAGAATCAGACACGCAAACAGAGAAAGATAGTCATTTTAGATATACAAACCAACAAAGACATATACTTGGACTTGCAAACACCAACCAAGACATGCAAACAAATAGATTCAGACATGCAAACAGAGAAAGACGGGCACTTCAGATATACAAACCAACAAAGACAAATACTTGGACTTGCAAAACACCAACCCAGACATGCAAACAAATAGATTCAGACTTGCAAAAAGAGAAAGAAAGGAACTTTAGATATACAAACCAACAAACACAAATACTTGGACTTGCAAACACCAACCCAGACATGCAAACAAATAGAATCAGACATGCAAACAGAGAAAGACAGGCACTTTAGATATGCAAACCAACAAAGACAAATAATTGTACTTTTAAACACCAACCCAGACATTAACACTAATAGAATCAGACCTGCAAACAGAGAAAGACAGTCACTTTAGATATACAAACAAACAATGACAAAGACTTGGACTTTAAAATACCAACCCAGAATTGCAAACAAATAGAATAAGACATGAAAACAGAGAACGACGTGAACTTTAGATATACACACCAACACCGACAAATACTTTGACTTGAAAACATTAACCAAGAAATGCAAACAAATAGAATCAGACTTGCAAACAGAGAAAGACAGTCACTTTAGATATACAAACCAACAAAGACAAATACTTGGACTTGCAAACACCCACCCCGACATGCAAACAAATAGATTCAGACATGCAAACAGAGAAAGACAGTCACTTTAGATATACAAAGCAACAAAGACAAATTCTTGGACTTGCAAACATCAACCCAGATATGCAAACAAATAGAATCAGACATGCAAACAGAGAAATATAGGCACTTTAGATATACAAACCAACAAAGACAAATTCTTGGACTTGCAAACACCAACCCAGACATGCAAACAAATAGAATCAGACATGCAAACAGAGAAAGACAAGCACCTTAGATATTCAAACCAACAAAGACAAATACTTGGACTTGGAAACACCAACCTAGACATGCAAACAAATACAATCAGACATGCAAACAGAGAAAGACAGAGACTTTAGATATACAAACCAACAAAGACAAATTCTTGGACTTGCAAACATCAACCCAGACATGCAAACAAATAGGATCAGACATGCAAACAGAGAAACACAGTCACTTTAGATATACAAAACAACAAAGACAAATACTTGAACTTGCAAACACCAACCCAGACATGCAAACAAATAGAATCAGACATGCAAACAGAGAAAGATAGGCACTTAAGATAGACAAACCAACAGAGACAAATACTTGGACTTGCAAACACCAACCCAGACATGCAAACAAATAGAATCAGACATGCAAACAGAGAAAGACAGGCACTTTAGATATACAAACCAACAACGACAAATACTGGGACATGCAAACACCAACCCAGACATGCAAACAAATAGAATCAGACACGCAAACAGAGAAAGATATGCACTTTAGATATACAAACCAACAAAGACATATACTTCGACTTGCAAACACCAACCCAGACATTCAAACAAATAGAATCAGACATGCAAACAGAGAAAGACGGGAACTTCAGATATACAAACCAACAAAGACAAATACTTGGACTTGAAAAAAACCAACCCTGACATGCAAACAAATAGATTCAGACGTGCCAAAAGAGAAAGATAGGGACTATAGATATACAAACCAACAAAGACAAATACTTGGACTTGCAAACACCAACCCAGACATGCAAACAAATAGAATCAGACATGCAAACAGAGAAAGACAGGCACTTTAGATATGCAAACCAACAAAGACAAATAATTGGACTTTTAAACACCAACCCAGACATGCAAACAAATAGAATCAGACATGCAAACAGAGAAAGACAGGCACTTTATATATACAAACCAACAAAGACATATACTGGGACTTGCAAATACCAACCCAGACATGTAAACAAATAGAATCAGACATTCAAACAGAGAAAGACAGGCACTTTAGATATACAAACCGACAAAGACAAATTTTTGGACTTGCAAACATCAACCCAGACATGCAAACAAATAGAATCAGACCTTCAAACATAGAAAGACAGGCACTTTAGATATTCAAACCAACAAAGACACATACTTGGACTTGCAAACAACAACCCAGACATGCAAACAAATAGAATCAGACATGCAAACAGAGAAAGACAGACACGTTAGATATACAAACCACCAAAGACAAATACTTGGACTTGCAAACATCAACCCAGACATGCAAACAAATAGAATCAGACATGCACACAGAGAAAGATAGGCACTTTAGATATACAAAGCAACAAAGACAAATTCTTGGACTTGCAAACACCAACCCAGACATGCAAACAAATAGAATCAGACATGCAAACAGAGAAAGACAAGCACCTTAGATATTCAAACCAACAAAGACAAATACTTGGACTTGCAAACACCAACCTAGACATGCAAACAAATAAAATCAGACATGCAAACAGAGAAAGACAGAGACTTTAGATATACAAACCAACAAAGACAAATTCTTGGACTTGCAAACAGCAACCCAGACATGCAAACAAATAGGATCAGACATGCAAACAGAGAAAGACATGCACTTTAGATATACAAAACAACAAAGACAAATACTTGAACTTGCAAACACCAACCCAGACATGCAAACAAATAGAATCAGACATGCAAACAGAGAAAGATAGGCACTTTAGATATACAAACCAACATAGACAAATACTTGGACTTGCAAACAACAACCCAGACATGCAAACAAATAGAATCAGACATGCAAACAGAGAAAGACATGCACTTTAGATATACAAACCAACAAACACAAATACTTGGACTTGCAAACACCAACCCAGACATGCAAACAAATAAAATCAGACATGCAAACAGAGAAAGACAGGCACTTTAGATATACAAAGCAACAAAGACAAATACTTGGAGTTGCAAACACCAACCCAGACATGCAAACAAATAGAATCAGACATACAAACAGAGAAAGACAGGCACTTTAGATATACAAAGCAACAAAGACAAATTCTTTCACTTGCAAACATCAACCCAGACATGCAAACAAATAGAATCAAACATGTAAACAGTGAAAGATAGGCACTTTAGATATACAAACCACCAAAGACAAATACTTGGACTAGCAAACACCAACCCAGACATTCAAAGAAATAGAATCAGACATGCAAACAGAAAAAGACAGGCACTTTAGATATACAAACCAACAAAGAAAAATACTTTGACGTGCAAACACCAACCCAGACATGCAAACAAATAAAATCAGACATGCCAACAGAGAAAGACAGTCAATTTAGATATAAAAACCAACAAAGACAAATACTTGGACTTGCAAACACCAACTCAGACATGCAAACAAATAGAATTATACTTGCAAACAGAGAAAAATAGGCACTTTAGATATACAAACTAACAAAGACAAATACTTGGACTTGCAAACACCAACACAGACATTCAAACAAATAGATTCAGACATGCAAAGAGAGAAAGACAGTCACTTTAGATATACAAACAAACAAAGACAAATACTTGGACTTGCAAACACCGACCCAGACTTGAAAACAAATAAAATCAGACACACAAACAGAGAAAGACAGGCACTTTAGATATAGAAACCAACAAAGACAAATAGTTGGACTTGCAAACACCAACCCAGACATGCAAACAAATAGATTCAGACATGCAAACAGAGAAAGATAGGCACTTTAGATATACAAACCAACAAAGACATATACTTGGACTTGCAAACACCAGCCCAGACATGTAAACAAATAGAATCAGACATGCAAACAGAGAAAGACAGGCACTTTAGATATACAAACCAACCACAACAAATACTTGGACTTGCAAACTCCAACCCAGACATGCAAACAAATAGAATCAGACATGCAAACAGAGAAAGATAGGCACTTTAGATATACAAAACAACAAAGACAAATTCTTGGACTTGCAAACATCAACCCAGACATGAAAACAAATAGAATCAGACATTCTAACATATAAACACTGGCATTTTAGATATACAAACCAACAAATACAAATACTTGGACTTGCAAACACCAACCCAGACATGCAAACAAGTAGAATCAGACATACTAACAGATAAAGATATACACTTTAGATGTACAAACCAACAAAGAAAAATTCTTGGACTTGCAAACACCAGCACAAACATGCAAACACATAGAATCTGACATGCAGACATAGAAAGACAAGCACTTTAGATATACAAACCAACAACGACAAATACTTGGACTTGCAAACACCAACCCAGTCATACAAACATATAAAATCAGACATGGAAACAGAGAAAGACAGGCACTTTAGATATACAAACCAACAAAGACAAATACTTGGACTTGCAAACAACAACCCAGACATGCAAACAAATAGAATCATTCATGCAAACAGAGAAAGACAGTCACTTTATATATAAAAACCAACAAAGACAAATACTTGGACTTGCAAACAACAACGCAGACATGCAAACAAATAGAATCAGACATGCAAACAGAGAAAGACAGGAACTTTAGATATACAAACCAACAAAGACAAATACTTCGACTTGAAAACACCAACCCAGACATGCAAACAAATAGAATCAGACATGCAAACAGAGAAAGACAGGCACTTTAGATATACAAACCAACAAAGACAAATACTTGGACTTGCAAACACCAACCCAGACATGCAAACAAAAAGAATCAGACATGCAAAAAGAGAAAGACAGGCACTTTAGATATACAAACCAACAAAGACAACTAATTGAACTTGCAAACATCAACCCAGACATGCAAACAAATATAATCAGACCCACAAACAGAGAAAGAAAGGCACTGTAAATATAAAAAACAAGAAAGACAAATATATGGACATGCAAACACCAACCCAGACATGTAAACAAATAGAATCAGGCATGCACACAGAGAAAGACAGTAACTTTAGATATACAAACCAACAAAGACAGATACTTGGACTTGCAAACACCAACCCAGACATGCAAACAAATATAATCAGACATGCAAACAGAGAAAGACAGGCACTTTAGATATACAAACCAACAACGACAAATACTGGGACATGCAAACACCAAACCAGACATGCAAACAAATAGAATCAGACAAGCAAACAGAGAAAGACAGGCACTTTAGATATCCAAACCAACAAAGACAAATACTTGGACTTGCAAACACCAACCCAGACATGCAAACAAATAGAATCAGACATGCAAACAGAGAAAGACAGGCACTTTAGATATACAAACCAACAATAACAAATACTTGGACTTGCAAAACACCAACCCAGACATGCAAACAAATAGATTCAGACGTGCAAACAGGGAAAGACAGGGACTTTAGATAGACAAACCAACAAAGACAAATACTTGGACTTGCAAACACCAGCCCAGACATGCAAACAAATAGAATCAGACATGCAAACTGAGAAAGAAAGACAGTTAAGATATCCATACCAACAAAGACAAATACTTCGACTTTTAAACCCCAACCCAGACATGCAAACAAAAAGAATCAGACATGCAAACAGAGAAAGACAGGCACTATAGATATACAAACCAACAAAGACATATACTGGGACTTGCAAATACCAACCCAGAAATGTAAACAAATAGAATCAGACATGCAAACAGAGAAAGACAGGCACTTTAGATATACAAACCTACAAAGACAAATTTTTTGAATTTAAAACATCAACCCAGACATGCAAACAAATAGAATCAGACATGCAAACAGATAAAGACAGGCACTTTAGATATACAAACCAACAAAGACAAATACCTGGACTTGCAAACACCAACCCAGACATGCAAACAAATAGAATCAGACATGCAAACAGAGAAAGACAGACACTTTAGATATACAAACCAACAAAGACAAATACTTGGACTTGCAAATACCAACACAGACATGAAAAAAATTAGAATCAGACATGCAAACAGAGAAATATAGGCAATTTAGATATATAAACAAACACAACAAATTGTTGGACTTTCAAATATCAACCCAGGCATGTAAACAAATAGAATCAGACATGCAAACAGAGAAAGACACGCACATTAGATATTCAAACCAACAAAGACAAATACTTGGACTTGCAAACACCAACCTAGACATGCAAACAAATATAATCAGACATGCAAACAGAGAAAGATAGGCACTTTAGATATACAAACCAACAAAGACAAATACTTGGACTTGCAAACACCAACCCAGACATGCAATAAAATAGAATCAGACATGAAAACAGAGAAAGACAGTCACTTTAGATATACAATCCAACAAAGACAAATACTTGGACTTGCAAAAACCAGCCCAGACATGGAAACAAATAGAATCAGACATGCAAACAGAGAAAGACAGGCAATTTAGATATACAAACCAACAACGACAAATACTTGGACTTGCAAACACCAACCCAGACATGAAAACAAATAGAATCAGACAGCTAAACAAAGAAAGACAGGCACTTCAGATATACAAACCAACAAAGACAAATAGTTGGACTTGCAAACACCAACCCAGAGATGCAAACAAATCGAATCAGAAATTTAAACAGATACATATATGATATTTATATATACAAACCATCAGATAAATATAGCTTTGTTAGCAAACACCAACCCCTACCTGCAAGCAAATAGAATCAGACATTCTCCCAGGGGAAGACAGGCACTTTAGTTACACAACTAAACCAAGGATAATGAGTGTACTTGCTCCAACAAGCACGGATAAGCCCACACAATGGTTCAGAAATAATCACAGGGAGAGATAGGCATCATAGATATACAAAGCAACAAAGAAAGATACTTTGACTTGCAAACACCAACACAGACATGCAAACAAATAGAATCATAAAATCGAACATAGAAACAAATGCACTTTAGATATACAAACCCACAACGACAGATACTTGGACTTGCAAACACCCACCCAGACATGCAAACAAATATAATCAGACCTGCAAACATAGAAAGACAGGCACTGTAGATATACAAACCAACATAGACAAATACTTGGACTTGCAAACACCAACCCAGACATGCAAACAAATAGAATCAGACATTCAAACAGAGAAAGACAGGCACTTTAGATATACAAACCAAGAAAGACAAATACTTGGACTTGCAAACACCAACCCAGACATGGAAACAAATAGAATCAGACATGCAAACAGAGAAATACAGGCACTTTAGATATACAAATCTATAAAGACAAATTCTTGGACTTGCAAACATCAACCCAGACATGCAAAAAAATAGAATCAGACATGCAAACAGAGAAAGACAGGCACTTTAGATATACAAATCAACAAAGACAAATACTTGGAGTTGCAAACACCAACCCAGACATGCAAACAAATAGAATCAGACATACAAACAGAGAAAGACAGGCACTTTAGATATACAAAGCAACAAAGACAAATTCTTTCACTTGCAAACATCAACCCAGACATGCAAACAAATAGAATCAAACATGCAAACAGTGAAAGATAGGCACTTTAGATATACAAACCACCAAAGACAAATACTTGGACTAGCAAACACCAACCCAGACATGCAAACAAATAGACTCAGACATGCAAACAGACAAAGACAGGCACTTTAGATATACAAACCAACAAAGAAAAATACTTGGACCTGCAAACACCAACCCAGACATGCAAACAAATAAAATCAGACATGCAAACAGAGAAAGACAGGCAATTTAGATATAAAAACCAACAAAGACAAATACTTGGACTTGCAAACACCAACTCAGACATGCAAACAAATAGAATCAGACATGCAAACAGAGAAAGAAAGGCACTTTAGATATACAAACCATCAACGACAAATACTTAGACTTGCAAACACCAACCCAGACATGCAAACAAATAGATTCAGACATGCAAACAGAGAAAGACAGGCACTTTAGATATACAAACCAACAAAGACAAATACTTGGACTTGCAAACACTGACCCAGACATGCAAACAAATACAATCAGACAAACAAACAGAGAAAGACAGGCACTTTAGATATAGAAACCAACAAAGAAAAATAGTTTGACTTGCAAACACCAACCCAGACATGCAAACAAATAGATTCAGACATGCAAACAGAGAAAGATAGGCACTTTAGATATACAAACCAACAAAGACAGATACTTGGACTTGCAAACACCAGCCCAGACATGTAAACAAATAGAATCAGACATGCAAACAGAGAAAGACAGGCACTTTAGAAATACAAACCAACCACAACAAATACTTGGACTTGCAAACTCCAACCCAGACATGCAAACAAATAGAATCAGACATGCAAACAGAGAAAGATATGCACTTTAGATATACAAACCAACAAAGATAAATTCTTGGACTTGCAAACATCAACCCAGACATGCAAACAAATAGAATCAGACATGCAAACAGAGAAAGACAGGCACTTTAGATATACAAACCAACAAAGACAAATACTTGGACTTGCAAACACAAACCCAGACATTCAAACAAATAAAATCAGACATGCAAACAGAGAAAGACAGGCACTTTAGATGTACAAACCCACAAAGACAAATACTTGGACTTGCAAACACCAACTCAGACATGCAAACATATAGAATAAGGCATTCAAACAGAGAAAGACAGGCACTTTAGATACACAAACCAACAAAGACAAATACTGGGACTTGCAAACACCAACCCTGACATGCAAACATATAAAATCAGACATGTAAACAGAGAAAGACAGGCACTTTAGATATACAAACCAACAAAGACAAATACTTGGACTTGCAAACATCATCCCAGACATGCAAACAAATAGAATCATTCATGCAAACAGAGATAAACAGTCACTTTAGATATAAAAACCAACAAAGACAAATACTTGGACTTGCAAACAACAACTCAGACATGCAAAAAAATAGAATCAGACATGCAAACAGAGAAAGACAGGAACTTTAGATATACAAACCAGCAAAGACTAATACTTTGACTTGAAAACACCAACCCTGATATGCAATGAAATAGAATCATATAGGCAAACATAGAAAGAAAGAAACTTTAGATGTACAAAACAACAAAAACAAACACTTTTACTAGAAAAAGCCAGCACAGACATGAAACAAAATAGAATCAGACTTGCAAAAAGAGACAGACATGCACTTTAGATAAACAAACCAACAACGACAAAAACTTGGACTTGCAAACACCAACCCAGACATGCAAACAAATAGAATCAGACACACAAACAGAGAAAGACAGGCACTTTAGATATACAAAACAACAGAGAAAAATACTTGGACTTGCAAACACCAGCCCAGAGATTCAATCAAATAGAATCAGACATGCACACAGAGAAAGAGAGAAACTTTAGATATACAAACCAACAAAGACACATACTTGGACTTGCAAACACCAACCCAGACATGCAAACGAATAGAATCAGACATGCAAACAGAGAAAGACAGGCACTTTAGATATACAAACCAACAACGACAAAAACTGGGACATGCAAACACCAAACCAGACATGCAAACAAATAGAATCAGACACGCAAACAGAGAAAGATAGGCACTTTAGATATACAAACCAACAAAGACAGATACTTGGACTTGCATACACCAACCCAGACATGCAAACAAATAGAATCAGACATGCAAACAGAGAAAGGCGGGCACTTTAGATATAAAAACCAACAAACACAAATACTTGGAATTGCAAAACACCAACCCAGACATGCAAACAAATAGATTCAGACTTGCAAACAGGGAAAGATAGGGACTTAAAATATACCACCCAACATGGACAACTACTGGGAATTGCAAACACCAACCCAGAAATGCAAACAAAGAGAATCAGAAATGAAAACTGAGTAAGAGAGACACTATAGATATGCAAACCAATAAAGACAAATACTTGTACTTTTAAACAACAATCCAGACATGCAAACAAATAGAATCAGACATGCAAACAGAGAAAGACAGGCACTTTAGATATACAAACCAACAAAGACATATACTTGGACTTGCAAAGACCAACCCAGACATGTAAACAAATAGAATCAGACATGCAAACAGAGAAAGACAGGCACTTTAGATATACAAACCGACAAAGACAAATTTTTGGACTTTCAAACATCAACCCAGACATGCAAACAAATAGAATCAGACATGCAATTAGAGAAAGACAGGCACTTTAGATATACAAACCAACAAAGACAAATACTTGGACTTGCAAACACCAACCCCGACATGCAAACAAATAGATTCAGACATTCAAACAGAGAAAGACAGGCACTTTAGATATACAAAGCAACAAAGACAAATTATTGGACTTGCAAACAGCAACCCAGGCATGCAAACAAATAGAATCAGACATGCAAACAGAGAAATATAGGCACTTAAGATATACAAACCAACAATGACAAATACTTGGACTTGCAAACACCAACCCAGACATGCAAACAAATAGATTCAGACATGCAAACAGAGAAAGACAAGCACCTTAGATATTCAAACCAACAAAGACAAATTCTTTGACTTGAAAACACCAACCTAGACATTCAAACAAATAAAATCAGACATGCAAAAAGAGAAAGACAGGCACTTTAGATATACAAACCAACAAAGACAAATACTTGGACTTGCAAACACCAACACAGACATGCAATTAAATAGAATCAGACATGCAAACAGAGAAAGACAGTCACTTTAGATATACAATCCAACAAAGACAAATACTTGGACTTGCAAAAACCAGCCCAGACATATAAACAAATAGAATCATACATGCAAACAGAGAAAGACGGGCAATTTACATATACAAACCAAAAAAGACAAATACTTGGACTTCCAAAAACCAACCCAGATATGCAAACAAATAGACTCAAACATGCAAACAGAGAAAAACAGGCACTTTAGATATACAAACCAACAAAGACAAATACTTGGACTTGCAAACATCAACCCAGACATACAAACAAATAGAATCAGACATGCAAACAGAGAAACATAGGCACTTTAGAAATACAAACCAACAAACACAAATACTTGGACTTGCAAACAACAACCCAGACATGCAAACAAAAAGAATCAGACATGCAAACAGAGAAAGATAGGCACTTTAGATGGACAAACCAACAGACACAAATACTTAGACTTGCAAACAACACCCCAGACATTCAAACAAATAGAATCAGACATTCAAACAGAGAAAGAAAGTAACTTTAGATATACAAAACAACAAAGACAAATACTTGGACTTGCAAACACCAGCCCAGACATGTAAACAAATAGAATCAGACATTCAAACAGAGAAAGACAGGCACTTTAGATATACAAATCGAAAAATACAAATTCTTGGACTTGCAAACATCAACCCAGACATGTAAACAAATAGAATCAGACATGCAAACAGAGAAAGACAGTCACTTTAGATATACAAATCAACAAAGAAAAATACTTGGACTTGCAAACACCAACCCAGACAGGCAAACAAATAAAATCAGACATACAACCAGAGAAAGACAGGCACTTTAGATATACAAATCTACAAAGACAAATTCTTTCACTTGCAAACATCAACCCAGACATTCAAACAAATAGAATCAAACATTCAAACAGTGAAAGATAGGCACTTTAGATATACAAAACACCAAAGACAAATACTTGGACTAGCAAACACCAACCCAGACATGCAAACAAATAAAATCAGACATGCAAACAGAAAAAGACAGGCACTTTAGATATACAAACCAACAAAGACAAATACATCGACTTGCAAACATCAACTCAGACATGCAAACAAATAGAATCAGACATGCAAACAGAGAAAGACAGGCACTTTAGATATACAAACCAACAAAGACAAATACTTGGACTTGCAAACACCAACCCAGACATGCAAACAAATAGATTCAGACATGCAAAGAGAGAAAGACAGGCACTTTAGATATACAAACTAACAACGACAAATACTTGGACTTGCAAACACCGACCCAGACATGCAAACAAATAAAATCAGACACACAAACAGAGAAAGACAGGCACTTTAGATATAGAAACCAACAAAGACAAATAGTTGGACTTGCAAACACCAACCCAGACATTCAAACAAATAGATTCAGACATGCAAACAGAGAAAGATAGGCACTTTAGATATACAAACCAACAAAGACACATACTTGGACTTGCAAACACCAGCCCAGACATGTAAACAAATAGAATCAGACATGCAAACAGAGAAAGACAGGCACTTTAGATATACAAACCAACCACAACAAATACTTGGACTTGCAAACTCCAACACAGACATGCAAACAAATAGAATCAGACATGTAAACATAGAAAGACAGGCACTTTTGATATACAAAGCAACAAAGACAGATTCTTAGACTTGCAAACATCAACCCAGACAGGAAAACAAAAACAATCTCACTTTAAAGCAGACAAAGACTGTTTATTTAGATGTACAAACAAACAAATACAAACTCTTTGACTTGTAAACACCAACCAACACCTGCAAACAAGAAGAAACAGACATTCCAAACGAGAAGGATAAGCACTTTAGATAAACAAACAAACAACGACAAAAACTTGGACTTGCAAACAACAACCCAGACATGAAAAAACATAGAATCAGACATGCAAACAGAGAAAGACAGGCACTTTAGATACACAAACCAACAAAGACATATACTTGGACTTGCAAACACCAACCCAGACATGCAAACAACTAGAATCAGACATGCAAACAGAGAAAGACAGGCACTTTAGATACACAAACCAACAAAGAAAAATACTTGGACTTGCAAACACCAATCCCGACATGCAAACAAATAGATTCAGACATGCAAACAGAGACAGACAGGCACTTTAGATAGACTAAGCAACAAAGACAAATACTTGGACTTGCAAACATCAACCCAGACATGCAAACAAATAGAATCAGACAAGCAAACAGAGAAAGATATGCACTTTAGATATACAAACCAACAAAGACAAATTCTTGGACTTGCAAAAAACAACCCAGACATGAAAACAAATAGATTCAGACATGCAAACAGAGAAAGACAGGCACTTTAGATATACAAAGCAACAAAGACAAATTCTTGAACTTGCAAACACCAACCCAGTCATGCAAACAAATAGAATCAGACATGCAAACAGAGAAAGATAGGCACTTTAGATATACAAACAAACAAAGACAAATACTTGGACTTGCAAACACCAACCCAGACATGCAAACAAATAGAATCAGACATGCAAACAGAGAATGACATGCACTTTACATATACAAACCAACAAAGACAAATACTTGGACTTGCAAACACCTACCAAGACATTCAAACATATAAAATCAGACATGCAAACAGAGAAAGACAGGCACTTTAGATATACAAACCAACAAAGACAAATACTTGGACTTGCAAACAGCAACCCAGACATGCAAATAAATAGAATAATAAATTCAAAGAGATAAAGAAATGCAATTTAGATAAACAACACACCAAAGTCTAATTATTGTTATTTCATAAACAAACCACTAAATGCCAAAAAATATAATTAGACATGAAAAAATAGAAACATAGGTAATTTAGATATATAAAACAAAAACGACCAATACTAAGACTAGCAAACACCAACACCGACATTCAAAAAAATAGAATCAGACACATAAACAGAGAAAGACAGTCACTTTAGATATAGAAACCCACAAAGACAAATAGTTGGACTTGCAAACACCAACCCAGATATGCAAACAAATAGAATCAGACATGCACAGAGAAAGACAGGTACTCTAGATATACAAACCAATAAAGACAAATACTTGGACTTGCAAACACCAACCCAGCCATGCAAACAATTAGAATCAGACATGCAAACAGAGAAAGACAGGCACTTTAGACATACAAAGCAACAACGACAAATTATTGGACTTGCAAACAACAACCCAGACAATAAAACAAATATAAACAGACATGCAAACATATAAATAAATTCAATTTATATATACAAACCAACAAAAGACAAATATTTGGACTTACAAACACCAACCAGGAAATGCAAATAAATAGAGTCAGATTTGAAAACAGAGAAAGATTTTCAATTTAAATATATAAAGAAACAGAAACACTTACTTGGACTTGCAAAAAAAAGCCCAGATAGGTAAACAAATAGAATCAGACATGCACACTGAGAAAAGCAGATACTTTAGATATACAAACCGATAAAGACAAATTCTTGGATTTGCAAACATCAACCCAGACATGCAAACAAACAGAATCAGACATGCAAACAGAGAAAGACAGGAGCTTTTGATATACAAACCAACAAAGAAAATACTTGCGCTAGCAAAAACCAACCCAGACATGCAAACAAATAGAATCAGACATGCAAAGAGAGAAAGACAGGCACTTTAGATATACAAACCAACAAAGACAAATACTTGGACTTGCAAACAACAACCCAGACATGCAAACAAATAGAATCAGACATGCAAACAGTGAAAGATAAGCACTTTAGATATACAAACCACCAAAGATAAATACTTGGACTTTCAAACACCAACCCAGACATGTAAACAAATAGAATCAGACATGCAAACAGAGAAAGAGAGGCACTTTAGATATACAAACCAACAAAGACAGATACTTGGACTTTCAAACAACAGCCCAGACATGCAAACAAATAAAATCAGACATGCAAACAGAGTAAGACAGGCACTTTAGATATACAAACCAACAAAGACAAATACTTGGACTTGCAAACACCAACTCAGACATGCACACAAATAGAATCAGACATGCAAACAGAGAAAGACAGGCACTGTAGATATACAAACCAACAAAGACAAATACTTGGACTTGCAAACACCTACCCAGACATTCAAACAAATAGAATCAGACATGCAAACAGAGAAATACAGGCACTTTAGATATACAAACTTACAAAGACAAATACTTGGACTTGCAAACACCAACCCAGACATGCAAACAAATAGAATCAGACAATCAAACAGAGAAAGACAGGCACTTTAGATATAGAAACCAACAAAGACAAATAGTTGGACTTGCAAACACCAACCCAGACATGCAAACAAATAGAATCAGACATGCAAACAGAGAAAGATAGGCACTTTAGATATACAAACCAACAAAGACAGATTTTTGGACTTGCAAACACCAGCCCAGACATGCAAACAAATAGAATCAGACATGCAAACAGAGAAAGACAGGCACTTTAGAAATACATACCAACCACAACAAATACTTGGACTTGCAAACACCAACCCAGACATGCAAACAAATAGAATCAGAAAAGCAAACAGAGAAAGACAGTCACTATATATATAAAAACACAAAAAAAAAAATTCTTGGAATTGAAAACAACATCCCCGACATGCAAACAAATAGAATCAGACATGCACACAGAGAAACATATACACTTTAGATATAAAAACAGACAACTACAAATTCTTGGACTTGCAAACATCAACCCAGATATGCAAACAAATAGAATCAGACAAGCAAACGGAGAAAGATAGGCACTTTAGATGTACAAACCAACAAAGACAAATACTTGGAATTGCAAACACCGACCCAGACATGAAAACAAATAGAATCAGACATGCAAACAGAGAAACACAGGCACTTTAGATATACAAACCAACAAAGACAAATACTTGGACTTGCAAACACCAACCCAGACATGCAAACAAATAGAATCAGACGTGCAAAAAGAGAAACACAAGCACTTTAGATACACAAACCAACAAAGACAAATACTTGGACTTGCAAACATCAAACCAGACATGCAAACAAGTAGAATCACAGATGCAAACAGACAAAGATAGTTACTTTCTATATACAAACCAACAAAGACACATACTTGGACATGCAAACACCCACTCAGACATGCAAACAAATATAATCAGACATGCAAACAGTTAAAGATATGCACTTTAGATATACAAACCACTAAAGACAAATCCTTGGACTTGCAAACAACAACCCAGACGTGCAAACAAATAGAATCAGACATGCAAACAGAGAAAGACATGTTTTATGTAAATACACACAATCCCCGAAAAAGACATTTAATAGCTAAACCCAACCCAGACATGCAAACAAATATAATCAGATATAAAACAAGAGATAGACGGGCAATATTGATAAACCAACAAAAAACGACCAATTAATAGCATTGCCAAAATCAACCCAGACATATAAACAAATAGAATCAGACATGCAAACAGAAAAAGACAGGCACTTTAGATATATAAACCAACAAAGACAAATACTTGGACTTGCAAACACCAACCCAGACATGTAAACAAATAGAATCAGACATGCAAACAGAGAAAGACAGGCACTTTAGATATACAAACTAACAAAGACAAATACTTGGAGTTGCAAACATCAACCCAGACATCCAAACAAATAAACTCAGACACACAAATAGAGACAGACAGGCACTTTAGATATACAAACCAACAAAGACAAATACTTGGACTTGCAAACACCAACCCAGACATGCAAACAAATAGAATCAGACATGCAAACAGAGAAAGACAGGCACTTTAGATATACAAACCAACAAAGACAAATACTTGGACTTGCAAACATCAACCCAGACATGCAAACAAATAGAATCCAATGCAAACAAATGCAAACAGAGAAAAGATAGGCACTTTAGATATACAAACCAACAAAGACAAATACTTGGACTTACAAACACCAACCCAGACATGCAAACAAATAGAATCAGACATGCAACCAGAGAAAGACAGGCACTTTAGATATACAAATCAGCAACGACAAATACTTGGACTTGCAAACACCAACCCGGACCTGCAAATAAATAGGATCAGACATGCAAACAGAGAAAGACCGGCACTTTAGATATACAAACCAACAAAGACAAATACTTGGACAACCTATACATGCAAACATATAAAATTAGACATGCAAACAGAGAAAGACAGGCACTTTAGATATACAAACCAACAAAAACAAATACTTGGACTTGCAAACATCCACCCAGAAATGCAAACAAATATAATCAGACATGCAAACATAGAAAGACAGCTACTTTAGATATAAAGATCATAAAATACAAATATTTGGACTTGTAAGCACCAAGCCAGACATTCAAACAAATAGAATCAGACATGAAAATAGAGAAAGACAGGCACTTTAGATATACAAAACAACAACGACAAATACTTGGACTTGCAAACACCAACCCAGACATGAAAACAAATAGAATCAGACACATAAACAGAGAAAGACAGGCACTTTAGATATAGAAACCAACAAAGACAAATAGTTGGACTTGCAAACAACAACCCAGACATGCAAACAAATAGAATCAGACATGCAAACAGAGAAACATAGGCACTTTAGATATACAAACCAACAAAGACAAATACTTGGACTTGCAAACACCACCCCAGACATGCAAACAAATAGAATCAGACATGCACAGAGAAAGACAGGCACTTTAGATATAGAAACCATCAAAGACAAATAGTTGGACTTGCAAACACCAACCCAGACATGCAAAAAAATAGAATCAGACATGCAAACAGAGAAAGACAGGCACTTTAGATATACAAAGCAACAAAGACAAATACTTTGACTTGCAAATACCAACCCAGACATGCAAACACAGAAAAACAGGCACTGTAGATATACAAAACAACAAAGACAAATACTTGGACTTGCAAACACCAACCCAGACATGCAAACAAATAGAATCAGACATGCAAACAGAGAAAGATAGGCACTTTAGATATACAAACCAACAAAGACAAATACTTGGACTTGCAAACACCAGCCCAGACATGCAAACAAATAGAATCAGACAAGCAAACAGAGAAAGACAGGCACTTTAGATATACAAAGCAACAAAGACAAATTCTTTGACTTGCAAACATCAACCCAGACATGCAAACAAATAGAATCAGACATGCAAACAGTGAAAGATAGGCACTTTATATATACAAACCACCAAAGACAAATACTTGGACTTGCAACCACCAACCCAGACATGCAAACAAATAGAATCAGACATGCAAACAGAAAAAGACAGTCACTTTAGATATACAAACCAACAAAGACAAATACTTGGACTTGCAAACACCAACCCAGACATGCAAACAAATAAAATCAGACATGCCAACAGAGAAAGATAGGCACTTTAGATATACAAACCAACAAATACAAATACTTGGACTTGCAAACACCAACCCACACATGCAAACAAATAGAATCAGACATGCAAACAGAGAAATACAGGCACTTTAGATATACAAACCAACAAAGACAAATACTTGGACTTGCAAAAACCAACCCATACATTCAAACAAATAGATTCAGAAATGCGAACAGAGAAAGACAGGCACTTTAGATAAACAAACTCACAAAAAAAAATACTTGAACTTTCATAAACAAAACCAGACATGCAAACAAATAGAATGAGACATGCATACAGAGAAAGATAGGCACTTTAAATGTACAAACCAAAAAAGACAGATACTTGGACTTGCTAACACCAACCCAGACATGCAAACATATAAAATCAGACATGCAAACAGAGAAAGACAGGCACTTTAGATATGCAAACAAAAAACGAAAAATTCTTGGACATTCAAACACCAGCCCAGACATGCAAAGAAATAGAAGCAGACATTAAAACATAAAAAGAAAGGCAGTTTGGATATACAAAACAGCAAAGACAAATACTTGTACTTGAAAACACCACCCCCGATATGCAAACAAATAGAATCAGACACATAAACAGAGAAAGACAGGCACTTTAGATATAGAAACCAACAACGACAAATAGTTGGACTTGCAAACACCAACCCAGACGTGCAAACAAATAGAATCAGACATGAAAACAGAGAAAGATAGGCACTTTAGATATACAAACCAACAAAGACATATACTTGGACTTGCAAACACCAACACAGACCTGCAAACAAATAGAATCAGACATGCACAGAGAAAGACAGGCACTTTCGATATACAAACCAACAAAGACTAATACTTGGACTTGCAAACACCAACCCAGACATGCAAAAAAATAGAATCAGACATGCAAACAGAGAAAGATAGGCACTTTAGATATACAAACCAACAAAGACAAATACTTGGACTTGCAAACACCAACCCAGACATGCAAACTGAGAAAAACAGGCACTTTAGATATACAAACCAACAAAGACAGATACCTGGACTTGCAAACACCAACCCAGACATGCAAACAAATAGAATCAGACATGCAAACAGAGAAAGATAGGCACTTTAGATATACAAACAATCAAAGACAAATACTTGGACTTGCAAACACCAACCCAGACATGCAAAAAAAATAGAATCAGACATGCAAACAGAGAAAGACAGGCACTTTAGATATACAAACCAACAAAGACAAATAGTTGGACTTGCAAACACCAACCCAGACATGCAAACAAATAGAATCAGACATGCAAACAGAGAAAGATAGGCACTTTAGATATACAAACCAACAAAGACAGATATTTGGACTTACAAACACCAACCCAGACATGCAAACAAATAGAATCAGACATGCACAGAGAAAGACAGGCACTTTAGATATACAAACCAACAACGACAAATACTTGGACTTGCAAACACCAACCCAGACATACAAACAAATAGATTCAGACATGCAAACAGAGAAAGATAGGCACTTTAGATATAAAAACCAACAAAAACAAATTCTTTGACTTGCAAACATCAACCCAGACATGCAAACAGAGAAAGACAGGCACTTTAGATATACAAACAAACAAAGACAAATACTTGGACTTTCAAACACCAACCCAGATATGAAAACAAATAGAATCAGACATGCAAACAGAGAAAGATAGGCACTTTAGATAGACAAACCAACAAAGACAAATACTTAGACTTGCAAACACCAGCCCAGACATGCAAACAAATAGAATCAGACATGCAAACAGGGAAAGACAGGCACTTTAGATATACAAAGCAACAAAGACAAATTCTTTGACTTGCAAACATCAACCCAGACATGCAAACAAATAGAATCAAACATGCAAACAGTGAAAGATAGGCACTTTAGATATACAAACCACCAAAGACAAATACTTGGACTTGCAACCACCAACCCAGACATGCAAACAAATAGAATCAAACATGGAAACAGAAAAAGACAGGCACTTTAGATATACAAACCAACAAAGACAAATACTTGGACTTGCAAACACCAACCCAGACATGCAAACAAATAAAATCATAAATGCAAAAAGAGAAATAAAGTCTATATAGATATACAAACCAACAAATACAAATACTTTGACTTTCAAACACCATCACAGACATGAAAAAAAATAGAATCAGACATGCAAACAGAGAAAGACAGGCACTTTAGATATACAAACCAACAAAGACAAATACTTGGACTTCCAAACACCAACCCAGACATACAAACAAATAGAATCAGACATGCAAACAGAGAAAGACAGTCACTTTAGATATACAAACTAACAACGACAAATACTTGGACTTGCAAACACCAACCCTGACATGCAAACAAATAGAATCAGACATGCAAACAGAGAAAGACAGGCACTTTAGATATACAAACCAACAAAGACAAATACTTGGACTTCCAAACACCAACCAAGACATGCAAACATATAAAATCAGACATGCAAACAGAGAAAGACATGCACTTTAGATATACAAACGAACAAAGACAAATACTTCGACTTGCAACCACCAACCCAGACAAGCAAACAAATAGAATCAGACATGAAACCAGAGAAGGACAGGTACTTTAGATATACAAACCAACAAAGACAAATACTTGTACTTGCAAACACCAACCCAGACCTGCAAACAAATAGAATCAGACACGCAAACAGAGAAAGACAGGCACTTTAGATATATATAAACCAACAAAGAAAAATAGTTTGACTTGCAAACACCAACTCAGACATTCAAACAAATAGAATCAGACATTAAAACAGAGAAAGACAGTCCCTTGAGATATACAAACCAACAAAGACAGATACTTTAACTTGCAAATATCAACCCAGACATGCAAACAAATAGAATCAGACATGCACAGAGACAGACAGGCACTGTCGATCTACAAACCAACAACGACAAATACTTGGACTTGCAAACACCAACCCAGACATGCAAACAAATAGAATCAGAAATGCAAACAGAGAAAGACAGGCACTTTAGATATAGAAACGAACAACAACAAATACTTGGACTTGCAAACACCAACCCGGACATGCAAACAAATAGAATCAGACATGCAAACAGAGAAAGACAGGCACTTTAGATATACAAACCAACAAAGACAAATACTTGGACTTTCTAACACCAACCTAGACATGCAAACATATAAAATCAGACATGCAAACAGAGAAAGACAGGCACTTTAGATATAAAAACCAACAAAGACAAATACTTGGACTTGGAAACACCAACCCAGACATGCAAACATATAGAATCAGACATAAAAACAGAGAAAGACAGGCACTTTAGATATACAAACAAACAAAGACAAATATTTGGACTTGCAAACACCAGCCCAGACATGCAAACAAATAGAATCAGACATGCAAACAGAGAAAGACATGCACTATAGATATACAAACCAACGAAGACAAATACTTGGACTTGCAAACACCAACCCAGACAAGCAAACAAATAGAATCAGACACATAAACAGAGAAAGACAGGCACTTTAGATATAGAAACCAACAAAGACAAATACTTGGACTTGCAAAACACCAACTCATACATGAAAACAAATAGAATCAGACACGCAAACAGTGAAAGATAGGCACTTTAGATGTACCAAGCAACAAAGACATATACTTGGACTTGCAAACACCAACCCTGACATGCAAACAAAAAGAATCAGACATGCAAACAGAGAAAGATAGGCACTTTCGATATACAAACCAACAACGACAAATACTTGGACTTGCAAACACCAACCCAGACATGAAAACAAATAGAATCAGACATGCAAACAGAGAAAGACAGGCACTTTAGATATAGAAACCAACAACGACAAATACTTGGACTTTCATATAAAATATTAGATATAAAAAAAAATAAAATCAGACACAAAAACATTGAAATTTATGACCTTTATATATACAAACCATAACAGACAGATATTTTGTTCTTCAAACACAAAACGTGAAAATAACAAAACGATACATGTACATTCACATAGGAAGACATAATATTGATATATACAAAAACCCAAATAATAAAACGAGGACCTGAAAACACCAACACAGACCTGCACAAAAAATGACTGATAACTGCAAACAGAGACAGACAGGCAATACATAAATGCCCAGAGCCACAGAAAGCTACAAGGTCTAAATAACTCCTACACAGACATCCAAACAGAGACTGATAGGTACATGAGATATACAAACAAACAAAGAAGAATTCGAGTGAGTGCAAATATCAGACCTGACCTACAAACACATAGAATCAGAGACGCAAACAGAGAAAGACAGGCACTTTAGATAGACAAACCAACAAAGACAAATACTTGGACTTGCAAACACCAGCCCAGACATGCAAACAAATAGAATCAGACATGCAAACAGGGAAAGACAGGCACTTTAGATATACAAAGCAACAAAGACAAATTCTTTGACTTGCAAAAAACAACCCAGATATGCAAACAAATAGAATCAGACATGCAAACAGTGAAAGATAGTCACTTTATATATAAAAACCACCAAAGACGAATACTTGGACTTGCAAACACCAACCCAGACATGCAAACAAATAGAATCAGACATGCAAACAGAGAAAGACAGGCACTTTAGATATACAAACCAACAAAGACAAATACTTGGACTTGCAAACACCAACCCAGACATGCAAACAAATAGAATCAGACATGCAAACAGAGAAAGACAGGCAATTTAGATATAAAAACCAAAAATCACAAATTATTTGACTTTCAAACAACATCAAATACATGAAAAAAAATATATTCAGAAAGTAGAAAAGAGAATTACAGGACATTTAGATACAAATAGCATAAACTAAAAATACTTGAACTTGCAAACACCAACCCAGACATGCAAACAAATAGAATAAGAATAACAAACAGATAAAGTCAGGAACTATATATATACTATCTATCAAATGCAAATTCTTTAACTTGTAAACACCAACCCTGAAATGCAAACAAATATAATCAGACATGCAAACAGATAAAGACAGGTAGTTTAGACGTACGAACCAACAACGACAGATACTTTGACTTGCAAACACCATCCTAGACATTCATAAATATAGAATAATATCTTCAATCACAGAAAGACAGGTCCTATATATTTACAAATATATACAGAAAGCTAAATCAAATTGCAAACACCAACCCTCAAATGTAAAAAAATAGAATCGGACATGAGCACCGAGAAAGACCGGCACATAATTTCAACAAAGCAACAACGAACAATTCATTGAAAAGAAAAAACCAACACAAACTTTTAAAAACAGAGAATCAGACCTGCACACAGAAATAGACAGGCACTATAGATATACAAACCAACAACGACAAATAGTTGGACTTGAAAACACCAACCCAGACGTGCAAACAAATAGAATCAGACATGCAAACAGAGAAAGATAGGCACTTTAGATATACAAACCAACAAAGACATATAGTTGGACTTTCAAACACCAACCCAGACATGCAAAAAAATAGAATCAGACATGCACAGAGAAAGACAGGCACTTTAGATATACAAACCAACAACGACAAATACTTGGACTTGCAAACACCAACCCAGACATGCAAACAAATAGAATCAGACATGCAAACAGAGAAAGACAGGCACTTTAGATATACAAACTAACTAAGACAAATACTTGGACTTGCAAACACCAACCCGGACATGCAAACAAATAGGATCAGACATGCAAACAGAGAAAGACAGGCACTTTAGATATACAAACAAACAAAGACAAATACTTGGACTTACTAACACCAACCTAGACATGCAAACATATAAAATCAGACATGCAAAAAGAGAAAGACAGGCACTTTAGATATAAAAACCAACAAAGAAAAATACATGGACTTGGAAACACCAACCCAGACATGCAAACAAATAGAATCAGACAAACAAACAGAGAAAGACAGTCACTATAGATATACAAACCAAGAAAGACAAATACTTGGACTTGCAAACACCAACCCAGACATACAAACAAATAGAATCAGACATGCAAACAGAGAAAGACATGCACTTTAGATATACAAACCAACAACGACAAATACTTGGACTTGCAAACACCAACCCAGACAAGCAAACAAATAGAATCAGACACATAAACAGAGAAAGACAGGCACTTTAGATATAGAAACCAACAACGACAAATACTTGGACTTGCAAACACCAACCCAGACGTGCAAACAAATAGAATCAGACATGCAAACAGAGAAAGATAGGCACTTGAGATATACAAACCAACAAAGACAGATACTTTGACTTGCAAATATCAACCCAGACATGCAAACAAATAGAATCAGACATGCACAGAGAAAGACAGGCACTTTCGATATACAAACCAACAACGACAAATACTTGGACTTGCAAACACCAACCCAGACATGCAAACAAATAGAATCAGACATTCAAACAGAGAAAGATAGGCACTTTAGATATACAAACCAACAAAGACAAATACTTGGACTTGCAAACACCAACCCAGACATGCAAACAGAGAAAGATAGGTACTTTAGATATACTAACCAAAAACGACACATACTTTTACTTTCAAACAACAGCCCAGACAAGCAAACAAATAAACTCAGACATGCCAACAGAAAAAGATATTAACTTAATATAGACAAACAAACAACGACAAATACTTGGACTTGCAAACACAAACCAAGACATGAAAACAAATAAAATCAGACATGCAAACAGGGAAAGAAAAGCACTTTTGATATACAAAGCAACAACGACAAATACTTGGACTTGCAAACACAATCCCAGACATAAAAAAAAATAGATACAGAAAATAAAACAGAGAAAGATATGCACTTTAGATATACAAACCAACAAAGACAAATACTTTGACTTGCAAACACAAACCCAGACATGCAAACAAATAGAATCAGACATGCACAGAGAAAGACAGGCACTTTAGATATACAAACAAACAACGACATATACTTGGACTTGCAAACACCAAACCAGACAAGTACAAAAATAGAATCAGACATTCAAACAGAGAAATACAGGCCCTTCATATATACAAAGAACCAATGACAAATACATGGAATAGAAAACTCATACCCAGACATTCAAACAGGGACTGATATGAACATTAGATTTACAAAACCAATAAAGAAAAATTATTATGCGTGCAAATATCTACACATACAATCAAAAACATATAATCAGACATGCAAACAGAGAAAGACAGGCACTTTAGATATACAAACAAACAAAGACAAATACTTGGACTTGCAAACACCACCCCAGACATGCAAACAAATAGAATCAGACATGCAAACAGGGAAAGACAGGCACTTTAGATATACAAAGCAACAAAGACAAATTCTTTGACTTGCAAACATCAACCCAGACATGCAAAAAAATAGAATCAGACATGCAAACAGAGAAATATAGGCACTTTAGATATACAAACCAACAGAGACAAATACTTGGACTTGCAAACACCAGCCCAGACATGCAAACAAATAGAATCAGACATGGAAACAGAGAAAGACAGGCACTTTAGATATACAAACCAACAAAGACAAATACTTGGACTTGCAAACACCAACCCAGACATGCAAACAAATAAAATCAGACATGCAAACAGATAAAGAAAGTAAATTTAGATATGCAACCCATCAAAGAAAAATTTTTGGACTTGAAAACAACAATCCAGACATGCAAAAAAATAGAATCAGACTTTCAAACAGAGAAAGACAAGAAATTTAGATATACAAACCAACAAAGACAAATACTTGGACTTCCAAACACCAATCCAGACATACAAACACAAAGAATCAGACATGCAAACAGAGAAAGACAGGCACTTTAGATATACAAACTAACAACGACAAATACTTGGACTTGCAAACACCAACCCGGACATGCAAACAAATAGAATCAGACAAGCAAACAGAGAAAGACAGGCACTTTAGATATACAAACCAACAAAGACAAATACTTGGACTTACAAACACCAACCTAGACATGCAAACATATAAAATCAGACATGCAAACAGAGAAAGACTGGCACTTTAGATATACAAACCAACAAAGACAAATACTTGGACTTGCAAACACCAACCCAGACATGCAAACAAATAGAATCAGACAAGCAAACAGAGAAAGACAGGCACTTTAGATATACAAACCAACAAAGACAAATATTTAGACTTGCAAACACCAGGCCAGACATGCAAACAAATAGAATCAGACGTGCAACCAGAGAAAGACAGGCACTTTAGATATACAAACCAACAACGACAAATAGTTGGACTTGCAAACACCAACCCAGACATGCAAACAAATAGAATCAGACATGCAAACAGAGAAAGATAGGCACTTTAGATATACAAACCAACAAAGACAGATACTTGGACTTGCAAACACCAACCCAGACATGCAAACAAATAGAATCAGACATGCACAGAGAAAGACAGGCACTTTCGATATACAAACCAACAACGACAAATACTTTGACTTGCAAACACCAACCCAGACATGCAAAAAAATATAATCAGACATTCAAACAGAGAAAGATAGGCACTTTAGATATACAAACCAACAAAGACATATACTTGGACTTGCAAACACCTACCCAGACATGCAAACAGAGAAATACAGGCACTTTAGATATACAAACAAACAAAGACAAATTCTTGGACTTGTAAACATCAGCCCTGACATGCAAACAAATAGAATCAGACATGCAAACAGAGAAAGAGAGGCACTGTAGATATACAAACCAACAAAGACAATTACTTGGACTTGCAGACACCAACCCAGACATGCTAACAAATAGAATCAGACATGCAAACAGAGAAAGACAGGCACTTTAGATATACAAAGCAACAAAGACAAATTCTTTGACTTGCAAACATCAACCCAGACATGCAAACAAATAGAATCAGAAATGCAAACAGTGAAAGAAAGGCACTTTAGATATACAAACCAACAAAGACAAATACTTGGACTTGCAAACAACAACCCAGACATGCAAACAAAAAGAATCAGACATGCAAACAGAGAAAGAAAGTCACTTTAGATATAAAAACCTATATAGACAAATTCTTGGAGTTGCAAACATCAACCCAGACATGTAAACAAATAGTATCAGACATGCAAACAGAGAAAGAAATGCACTTTAGATTTACAAAGCAACAAAGACAAATACTTGGACTTGCAAACACCAACCCAGACATGCAAACAAATAGAATCAGACATGCACACAGAGAAAGATAGGCACTTTAGATATACAAATCAACAAAGACAAATACTTTCACTTGCAAACATCAACCCAGACATGCAAAAAAATAGAATCAAACATGTAAACAGTGAAAGATAGGCACTTTAGATATACAAACCACCAAAGACAAATACTTGGACTAGCAAACACCAACCCAGACATGCAAACAAATAGAATCAGACATGCAAACAGAAAAAGACAGGCACTTTAGATATACAAACCAACAAAGAAAAATACTTGGACCTGCAAACACCAACCCAGACATGCAAACAAATAAAATCAGACATGCCAACAGAGAAAGACAGGCAATTTAGATATACAAACAAACAAAGAAAAATACTTGGACTTGCAAACACCAACTCAGACATGCAAACAAATAGAATCAGACATGCAAACAGAGAAAGACAGGCACTTTAGATATACAAACCAACAACGACAAATACTTGGACTTGCAAACACTGACCCAGACATGCAAACAAATAAAATCAGACACACAAACAGAGAAAGAAAGGCACTTTAGATATAGAAACCAACAAAGACAAAGAGTTGGACTTGCAAACCCCAACCCAGACATGCAAACAAATAGATTCAGACATGCAAACAGAGAAAGATAGGCACTTTAGATATACAAACCAACAAAGACAGATACTTGGACTTGCAAACAACAGCCCAGACATTTAAACAAATAGAATCAGACATGCAAACAGAGAAAGACAGGCACTTTAGATATACAAACCAACCACGACAAATACTTGGACTTACAAACACCAACCCAGACATGCAAACAAATAGAATCAGACATGCAAACAGAGAAAGATAGGAACTTTAGATATACAAACCGACAAAGACAAATTCTTTGACTTGCAAACATCAACCCAGACATGCAAACAAATAGAATCAGACATTCAAACAGAGAAAGACAGGCACTTTAGATATACAAACACACCAATACAAATACTTGGACTTGCAAACAACAACCCAGACATGCAAACAAATAGAATCAGACATGCAAACAGAGAAAGAAAGGCACTTTAGATATACAAACCAACAAAGACAAATACTTGGACTTGCAAACACCAACCCAGACATGCAAACAAATAGAATCAGACATGCAAACAGAGAAAGACAGGCACTTTAGATACACAAACCAACAAATACAAATACTTGGACTTGCAAACACCAACCTAGTCATACAAACATATAAAATCAGACATGGAAACAGAGAAAGACAGGCACTTTAGATATACAAACCAACAAAGACAAATACTTGGACTTGCAAACACCAACCCAGACATGCAAAAAAATAGAATCAGACATGAAAACAGAGAAAGACAGGCACTTTAGATATACAAACCCACAAACACAAATACTTGGACTTGAAAACACCCACCCAGACATGCAAACAATAAAGAATCAGACATGCAAAAAGATAAAGATAGGCACTTTAGATGTACAGACAAACAAAGACAAACACTTGGACTTGCAAACAACAACCCAGACATTCCAAAAAATAGAATCAGACATGGAGACAGAGAAAGATAGTCACTTTAGATATACAAACCAAAAAAGACAAATACTTGGACTTGCAAACATCAGCCCAGACATGCAAACAAATAGAATCATTCATGCAAACAGAGAAAGACAGTCACTTTAGATATACAAACAAACAAAGACAAATACTTGGACTTGCAAACAACAACGCAGACATGCAAACAAATAGAATCAGAAATGCAAACAGAGAAAGACAGGAACTTTAAATATACAAACCAACAAAGACAAATTCTTGGACTTGCAAACATCAACCCAGACATGCAAACAAATAGAATCAGACATGCAAACAGAGAAAGAAAGGCACTTTAGATATACAAACCAACAAAGACAAATACTTGGAATTGAAAACAACAACCCAGAAATGCAAACAAATAGAATCAGACATGAAAAGAGAGAAAGACGGGCACTTTAGATATACAAACCAACAACGACAAATAATTGAACTTGCAAACACCAACCCAGACATGCAAACAAATAGATTCAGACACACAAACAGAGAAAGCCAGGCACTTTAGATATACAAACCAACAGAGACAAATACTTGGACATGCAAACACCAACCCAAACATGCAAACAAATAGAATCAGACATGCAAACAGAGAAAGATAGAAACTTTAGATATACAAACCAACAAAGACAGATACTTGTACTTGCAAACACCAACCCAGAAATGCAAACTAATATAATCAGACATGCAAACAGAGAAAGACAGGCACTTTATATATACAAACCAACAACGACAAATACTGGGACATACAAACACCAAACCAGACATGCAAACAAATAGAATCAGACACGCAAACAGAGAAAGATAGGCACTTTAGATATACAAACCAACAAAGACAGATACTTGGACTTGCAAACACCAACCCAGACATGCAAACAAATAGAATCAGACATGCAAAAAGAGAAAGACCGGCACTTTAGATATACAAACCAACAAATACAAATACTTGGACTTGCAAAACACCAACCCAGACATGCAAACAAATAGATTCAGACGTGCCAACAGAGAAAGATAGGAACTTTAGATATACAAACCAACAAAGACAGATACTTGGACTTGCAAACACAAACCCAGACATATAAACAAATAGTATAAACCCTTAAAACATATAACGACATTCACTATATATATGAAAAGATACAAATAAATTATCTTGTACTTTTTAAAACAAAACACGACATTCAAACAAGTAGAATCAGAAATGCAAACAGAGAAAGACATGCACTTTAGATATACAAACCAACAAAGACATATACTGGGACTTGAAAATACCAACCCAGACATGTAAACAAATAGAATCAGACATGCAAACAGAGAAAGACAGGCACTTTAGATATACAAACCTACAAAGACAAATTTTTGGACTTTCAAACATCAACCCAGACATGCAAACAAATAGAATCAGACTTGCAAACAGAGAAAGACAGGCACTTTAGATATACAAACCAACAATGACAAATACTTGGACTTGCAAACACCAACCCCGACATGAAAACAAATAGATTCAGACATGCAAACAGAGAAAGACAGTCACTTTAGATATACAAAGCAACAAAGACAAATTCTTGGACTTGCAAACATCAACCCAGACATGCAAACAAATAGAATCAGACATGAAAACAGAGAAATATAGGCACTTTAGATATACAAACCAACAAAGACAAATACTTGGACTTGCAAACACCAACCCAGACATTCAAACAAATAGAATCAGACATGCAAACAGAGAAAGACAAGCACCTTAGATATTCAAACCAACAAAGACAACTTCTTGGACTTGCAAACACCAACATAGACATGAAAACAAATAAAATCAGACATGAAAACAGAGAAAGACAGAGACTTTAGATATACAAACCAACAAATACAAATACTTGGACTTGCAAACATCAACCCAGACATGCAAACAAATAGGATCAGACATGCAAACAGAGAAACACAGGCACTTTAGATATACAAACCAACAAAGACAAATACTTGAACTTGCAAACACCAACCCAGACATGCAAACAAATAGAATCAGACATGCAAACAGAGAAAGATAGGCACTTTAGATAGACAAACCAACAGAGACAAATACTTGGACTTACAAACACCAACCCAGACATGCAAACAAATAGAATCAGACATGCAAACAGAGAAAGACAGGCACTTTAGATATACAAACCACCAAACACAAATACTTGGACTTGCAAACACCAACCCAGACATGAAAACAAATAGAATCAGACATGCAAACAGAGAAAGACAGGCACTTTAGATATACAAATCGATAAAGACAAATTCTTGGACTTGCAAACAACAACCCAGACATGCAAACAAATAGAATCAGACATGCAAACAGAGAAAGACAGGCACTTTAGATTTACAAATCAACAAAGACAAATACTTGGAGTTGCAAACACCAACCCAGACATGCAAACAAATAGAATCAGACATACAAACAGAGAAAGACAGGCACTTTAGATATACAAAGTAACAAATACAAATTCTTTCACTTGCAAACATCAACCCAGACATGCAAACAAATAGAATCAGACATGCAAACAGAAAAAGACAGGCACTTTAGATATACAAACCAACAAAGAAAAATACTTGGACTTGCAAACACCAACCCAGACATGCAAACAAATAAAATCAGACATGCCAACAGAGAAAGACAGGCAATTTAGATATAAAAACCAACAAAGACAAATACTTGGAATTGCAAACACCAACCCAGACATGCAAACAAATAGAATTAGACATGCAAACAGATAAAGATAGGCACTTTAGATATACAAACCAACAAAGACAAATACTTGGACTTGCAAAAACCAACCCAGACATGCAAAGAAATAGAATCAGACATGCAAACAGAGAAAGACAGGCACTTTAGATATACAAACTAACAACGACAAATACTTGGACTTGCAAACACTGACCCAGACATGCAAACAAATAAAATCAGACACACAAACAGAGAAAGACAGGCACTTTAGATATACAAACCAACAGAGACAAATACTTGGACTTGCAAACAACAACCCAGACATGCAAACAAATAGATTCAGACATGCAAACAGAGAAAGATAGGCACTTTAGATATACAAACCAACAAAGACAGATATTTGGACTTGCAAACACCAGCCCAGACATGTAAACAAATAGAATTAGACATGCAAACAGAGAAAGACAGGCACTTTAGATATACAAACCAACCACAACAAATACTTGGACTTGCAAACACCAACCCAGACATGCAAACAAATATAATCAGACATGCAAACAGAGAAAGATAGGCACTTTAGATATACAAACCAACAAAGACAAATACTTGGACTTGCAAACATCAACCAAGACATGCAAACAAATAGGATCAGACATGCAAACAGAGAAAGACAGGCATTTTAGATATACAAACCCACAAAGACAAATACTTGGACTTGCAAACACCAACCCAGACATTCAAACAAATAGAATCAGACATGCAAACAGAGAAGGATAGGCACTTTAGATATACAAACCAACAAAGACAAATACTTGGACTTGCAAACACCAACACAAACATGCAAACAAATAGAATCAGACATGCAAACAGATAAAGACAAGCACTTTCGATATACAAACCAACAAAGACAAATACTTGGACTTGCAAACACCAACCTAGTCATACAAACATATACAATCAGACATGGAAACAGAGAAAGACAGGAACTTTAGATATACAAACCAACAAAGACAAATACTTGGACTTGCAAACACCATCCCAGACATGCAAACAAATAGAATCATTCATGCAAACAGAGAAAGACAGTCACTTTATATATAAAAACCAACAAAGACAAATACTTGGACTTGCAAACAACAACCCAGACATTCAAACAAATATAATCAGACATTCAAACAGAGAAAGACATGAACTTTACATATACAAACCAACAAAGACAAATACTTCGACTTGCAAACACCAACCCAGACATGAAAACAAATAGAATCAGACATGCAAACAGAGAAAGACAGGCACTTTAGATATACAAACCAACTAAGACAAATACTTGGACTTGCAAACACCAACCCAGACATGCAAACAAAAAGAATCAGACATACAAAAAGAGAAAGACAGGCACTTTAGATATACAAACCAACAACGACAAATACTTGAACTTGCAAACACCAACCCAGACATGCAAACAAATAGAATCAGACACACAAACAGAGAAAGACAGGCACTTTAAATATACAAACCAACAGAGACAAATACTTGGACTTGCAAACACCAACCCAGACATGCAAACAAATAGAATCAGACATGCAAACAGAGAAAGATAGAAACTTTAGATATACAAACCAACAAAGACAGATACTTGGACTTGCAAACACCAACCCAGACATGCAAACGAATAGAATCAGACATGCAAACAGAGAAAGACAGGCACTTTAGATATACAAACCAACAAAGACAAATACTGGGACATACAAACACCAAACCAGACATGCAAAAAAATAGAATCAGACACGCAAACAGAGAAAGATAGGCACTTTAGATATACACATCTACAAAGACAGATACTTGGACTTGCAAACACCAACCCAGACATGTAAACAAATAGAATCAGATATGCAAACAGAGAAAGAAGGGCACTTTAGATATACAAACCAACAAAGACTAATACTTGGACTTGCACAACACCAACCCAGACATGCTAACCAATAGATTCAGACTTGCAAACAGGTAAAGAAAGGGACTTTAGATATACAAACCAACAAAGACAAATACTTGGACTTGCAAACACCAACCCAGACATGCAAACAAATAGAATCAGACATGCAAACTGAGAAAGACATTCACTTTAGATATACAAACCAATAAAGACAATTACTTGGACTTTTAAATACCAACCCAGACATGCAAACAAATAGAATCAGACATGCAAACAGAGAAAGACAGGCACTTTAGTTATACAAACCAACAAAGACATATACTGGGACTTGCAAAAACCAACCCAGACATGAAAACAAATAGAATCAGACATGCAAACAGAGAAAGACAGGCACTTTAGATATACAAACCTACAAAGACAAATTTTTGGACTTGCAAATAACAACCCAGACATGCAAACACATAGAATCAGACATGCAAACAGAGAAAGATTGCCACTTTAGATATACACACCATTAATGACATATTCCTGGACTTTCAAACAACAACCCTGACATGCAAACAAATAGAATCAGACATTCAAACAGAGAAAGAAAGGCACTTTAGATATACAAACCAACAAAGACAAATTATTGGAATTGCAAACACCAACCCAGACATGCACACAAACAGAATCAGACATGCAAACAGAGAAAGATAGGCACTTTAGATATACAAACCAACAAAGACAAATACTTGGAGTTGCAAACACCAACCTAGACATGCAAACAAATAGAATCAGACATGCAAACAGAGAAAGACAGGCACTTTAGATATACAAACCAACAAAGACAAATACTTGGACTTGCAAACAGCAACCCAGACATGCAATTAAATAGAATCAGACATGCAAACAGAGAAAGGCAGTCACTTTAGATATACAAACCAACAAAGACAAATACTTGGACTTGCAAAAACCAGCCCAGACATCCAAACAAATAGAATCAGACATGCAAACAGAGAAAGACAGGCAATTTAGACATACAAACCAACAACGACAAATACTTGGACTTGCAAACACCAACCAAGACATGAAAACAAATAGAATCAGACACAAAAACAAAGAAAGACAGGCACTTTAGATATAGAAACCAACAAAGACAAATAGTTGGACTTGCAAACACCAACCCAGAGATGCAAACAAATCGAATCAGACATGCAAACAGAGAAAGAGAGGCAATTTAGATATACAAACCAACAAAGACATATACTTGGACTTGCAAACACCAACCCAGACATGCAAACAAATAGAATCAGACATGCAAACATAGAAAGACAGGCACTTTAGATATAAAAACCAGCAACGACAAATACTTGGACTTGCAAACACCAACCCAGACTTGAAAACGAATAGAATCAGATATGCAAACATAGAAAGACAGGCACTTTAGATATACAAACCAACAAAGACAGATACTTGTACTTGCAAACAACAACCCAGACATGCAAAAAAATAGAATCAGACATTCAAACAGAGAAACACAGGAATTTTAGATATACAAAACAACAAAGACAAATACTTGAACTTGAAAACACCAACCCAGACATGCAAACAAATAGAATCAGACATGCAAACAGAGAAAAATAGGCACTTTAGATATACAAACCAACAAAGACAAATACTTGGACTTGCAAACAACAACCCAGACATGCAAACAAATAGAATCAGACATTCAAACAGAGAAAGACAGGCACTTTAGATATACAAAACAACAAAGACAAATACTTGGACTTGCAAACATCAACCCAGACATGCAAACAAATAGAATCAGACATGTAAACAGAGAAAGACAGGCACTTTAGATATACAAATCGAAAAAGACAAATTCTTGGACTTGCAAACATCAACCCAGACATGCAAACAAATAGAATCAGACATGCAAACAGAGAAAGACAGGCACTTTAGATTTACAAATCAACAAAGACAAATACTTGGAGTTGCAAACACCAACCCAGACATGCAAACAAATAGAATCAGACATACAAACAGAGAACGACAGGCACTTTAGATATACAAAGCAACAAAGACAAATTCTTTCACTTGCAAACATCAACCCAGACATGCAAACAAATAGAATCAAACATGTAAACAGTGAAAGATAGGCACTTTAGATATACAAACCACCAAAGACAAATACTTGGACTAGCAAACACCAACCCAGACATGCAAACAAATAGAATCAGACATGCAAACAGAAAAAGACAGGCACTTTAGATATACAAACCAACAAAGAAAAATACTTGGACCTGCAAACACCAACCCAGACATGCAAACAAATAAAATCAGACATGCAAACAGAGAAAGACAGGCAATTTAGATATAAAAACCAACAAAGACAAATACTTGGACTTGCAAACACCAACCCAGACATGCAAACAAATAGAATCAGACATGCAAACAGAGAAAGATAGGCACTTTAGATATACAAACCAACAAAGACAAATACTTGGACTTACAAACACCAACCCAGACATGCAAACAAATAGAATCAGACATGCAAAGAGAGAAAGACAGGCACTTTAGATATACAAACAAACAACGACAAATACTTGGACTTGCAAACACTAACCCAGACATGCAAACAAATAGAATCAGACACACAAACAGAGAAAGATAGGCAGTTTAGATATAGAAACCAACAAAGAAAAATAGTTGGACCTGCAAACACCAACCCAGACAAGCAAAAAAATAGAATCAGACATGCAAACAGAGACAGATAGGCACTTTCGATATACAAGGCAACAAAGACAGATAGTTGGACTTGCAAACACCAACCCAAACATGCAAACAAATAGAATCGGACATGCAAACAGAGAAAGACATGTACCTTAGAAATACAAACCAACCACAACAAATACTTGGACTTGCAAACTCCAACACAGACATGCAAACAAATAGAATCAGACATGCACACAGAGAAAGATAGGCACTTTAGATATACAAACCAACAAAGACAAATTCTTGGACTTGCAAACAACAACCCAGACATGCAAACAAATAGAATCAGACATGCAAACAGAGAAAGACAGGCACTTTAGATATACAAACCCACAAAGACAAATACTTGGACTTGCAAACACCAACCCAGACATGCAAACAAATAGAATCAGACATGCAAACAGAGAAAGAGAGGCACTTTAGATTTACAAACCAACAAAGACATATACTTGGACTTGCAAACAACAACCCAGACATGCAAACAAATAGAATCAGACATGCAAACAGAGAAAGACAGGCACTTTAGATACACAAACCAACAAAGACAAATACTTGGACTTGCAAACACCAACCTAGACATACAAACATATAAAATCAGACATGGAAACAGAGAAAGACAGGCACTTTAGATATACAAACCAACAAAGACAAATACTTGGACTTGCAAACATCAGCCCAGACATGCAAACAAATAGAATCATTCATGCAAACAGAGATAAACAGTCACTTTATATATAAAAACCAACAAAGACAAATACTTGGACTTGCAAACAACAACGCAGACATGCAAACAAATAGAATCAGACATGTAAACAGAGAAAGACAGGAACTTTAAATATACAAACCAACAACGACAAATACTTTGACTTGCAAACACCAACCCAGACATGCAAACGAATAGAATCAGACATGCAAACAGAGAAAGACAGGCACTTTAGATATACAAACCAACAAAGACAAATACTTGGACTTGCAAACACCAACCCAGACATGCAAACAAATAGAATCAGACATACAAAAAGAGAAAGACAGGCACTTTAGATATACAAACCAACAACGACAAATACTTGTACTTGCAAACACCAACCCAGACATGCAAACAAATAGAATCAGACACACAAACAGAGAAAGACAGGCACTTTAGATATACAAAACAACAGAGAAAAATACTTGGACTTGCAAACACCAACCCAGACATGCAATCAAATAGAATCAGACATGCAAACAGAGAAAGATAGAAACTTTAGATATACAAACCAACAAAGACATATACTTGGACTTGCAAACACCAACCCAGACATGCAAACGAATAGAATCAGACATGCAAACAGAGAAAGAAAGTCACTTTAGATATACAAACCAACAAAGACACAGACTTGGACCTAAAAACACCAAACCAGACATGCAAACAAATAGAATCAGACACGCAAACAGAGAAAGATAGTCACTTTAGATATACAAAACAACAAAGACATATACTTGGACTTGCAAACACCAAACCAGACATGCAAACAAATAGAATCAGACATGCAAACAGAGAAAGGCAGGCACTTCAGATATACAAACCAACAACGACTAATACATGGACTTGCAAAACACCACCCCAGACATGCAAACAAATAGATTCAGACGTGCAAAAAGAGAAAGATAGGGACTTTAGATATACAAACCAACAAGGACAAATACTTGGACTTGCAAACACCAACCCAGACATGCAAACAAATAGAATCAGACATTCAAACTGAGAAAGACAGACACTTTAGATATGCAAACCAACAAAGACACATACTTGGACTTTTAAACAACAACCCAGACATGCAAACAAATAGAATCAGACATGCAAACAGAGAAAGACAGGCACTTTAGATATACAAACCAACAAATACAAATACTGGTACTTGCAAATACCAACCCAGACATGTAAACAAATAGAATCAGACATGCAAACAGAGAAAGACAGGCACTTTAGATATACAAACCGACAAAGACAAATTTTTGGACTTGCAAACATTAACCCAGACATGCAAACAAATAGAATCAGACATGCAAACAGAGAAAGACAGGCACTTTAGATATACAAACCAACAAAGACAAATACTTGGACTTGCAAAAACCAACCCAGACATTAAAACAAATAGAATCAGACATGCAAACAGAGAAAGACAGGCACTTTAGATATACAAACCAACAAAGCCAAATTCTTGGACTTTCAAACAACAACCCAGACATGCAAACAAATAGAATCAGACATGCAAACAGAGAAATATAGGCACTTTAGATATACAAACCAACAAAGACAAATACTTGGACTTGCAAACACCAGCCTAGACATGCAAACAAATAGAATCAGACATGCAAACAGAGAAAGACAGGCACTTTAGATATACAAACCAACAAAGACAAATACTTGGACTTGCAAACACCAACCCAGACATGCAATTAAATAGAATCAGACATGCAAACAGAGAAACACAGTCACTTTAGATATACAATCCAACAAAGACAAATACTTGGACTTGCAAAAACCAGCCCAGAGATGCAAACAAATCGAATCAGACATGCAAACAGAGAAAGATAGTCACTTTAGATATACAAACCAACAAAGACAGATACTTGGACTTGCAAACACCAACCCAGATATGCAAACAAATATAATCTTAGATAGACATCAGGAACTTTATATATACAAAGAGAAAAAGACAAATACTTGTAATTGCAAAAACAAACCCAGACTTGCAAATAAATAAAATCATACATGCAAAAAGAGAAAGACTGGCACTTTAGATATAAAAACCAACAAAGACAGATTCTTGGACTTGAAAACACCACCCCAGACATGCAAACAAATAGAATCAGACATTCAAACAGAGAAACACAGGCACTTTAGATATACAAACCAACAAAGACAAATACTTGGACTTGCAAACACCAACCCAGACATGCAAACAAATAGAATCAGACATGCAAACAGAGAAAGACAGGCACTGTAGATAGACAAACCAACAGAGACAAATACTTGGACTTGCAAGAACCAACCCAGACATGCAAACAAATAGAATCAGACATGCAAACAGAGAAAGACAGGCACTTTAGATATACAAACCAAGAAACACAAATACTTGGACTTGCAAACACCAACCCAGACATGTAAACAAATAGAATCAGACATGCAAACAGAGAAAGACAGGCACTTTAGATATACAAATCGAGAAAGACAAATTCTTGGACTTGCAAACATCAACCCAGACATGCAAACAAATAGAATCAGACATGCAAACAGAGAAAGACAGGCACTTTAGATATACAAAGCAACAAAGACAAATACTTGGAGTTGCAAACACCAACCCAGACATGCAAACAAATAGAATCAGACATCCAAACAGAGAAAGACAGGCACTTTAGATATACAAAGCAACAAAGACAAATACTTTCACTTGCAAACATCAACCCAGACATGCAAACAAATAGAATCAAACATGCAAACAGTGAAAGACAGGCACTTTAGATATACAAACCAACAAAGACAAATACTTGGACTTGCAAACACCAACCCAGACATGCAAACAAATAAAATCAGACATGCAAACAGAAAAAGACAGGCACTTTAGATATACAAACCAACATCGACAAATACTTGGACTTGCAAAAACCAACCCAGACATGCAAACAAATAGAATCAGACATGCAAACAGAGAAAGACAGGCACTTTAGATATACAAACCAACAAAGACAAATACTTGGACTTGCAAACACCAACCCAGACATGCAAACAAATAGATTCAGACATGCAAAGAGAGAAAGACAGGCACTTTAGATATACAAACTAACAACGACAAATACTTGGACTTGCAAACACCTACCCAGACATGCAAACAAATAAAATCAGACACACAAACAGAGAAAGACAGGCACTTTAGATATAGAAACCAACAAAGACAAATAGTTGGACTTGCAAACACCAACCCAGACATGCAAACAAATAGATTCAGACATGCAAACAGAGAAAGATAGGCAATTTAGATATACAAACCAACAAAGACAGATACTTGGACTTGCAAACACCAGCCCAGACATGTAAACAAATAGAATCAGACATGCAAACAGAGAAAGACAGGCACTTTAGATATACAAACCAACCACAACAAATACTTGGACTTGCAAACTCCAACACAGACATGCAAACAAATAGAATCAGACATGCAAACAGAGAAAGACAGGCACTTTAGATATACAAACCAACAAAGACAAATTCTTGGACTTGCAAACATCAACCCAGACATGCAAACAAATAGAATCAGACATGCAAACAGAGAAAGACAGGCACTTTAGATATACAAACCCACAAAGACAAATACTTGGACTTGCAAACACCAACCCAGACATGCAAACAAATAGAATCAGACGTGCAAACAGAGAAAGACAGGTACTTTAGATATACAAACCAACAAAGAAAAATACTTGGACTTGCAAACACCAATCCCAGACATGAAAAAATATAGAATAAGGCATTCAATCAGTCAAAGATATTTAATTTCTATATACAAAGCAATACAGATAGATACTGGGATTAGCAAAAACCAACCCAAACCTTCAAAAATTTAGAATCTGAGACCCAAACAGAGACACATCGACACTATCGATACACAAATCAAAAAAGAAAAATCCTTAGACTTGCAAACACCAATCCAGAAATGCAAACAAATAGATTCAGACATGCAAACAGAGAAAGACAGGCACTTTAGATATACAAAGCAACAAAGACAAATTCTTGGACTTGCAAACATCAACCCAGACATGCAAACAAATAGAATCAGACAAGCAAACAGAGAAAGACAGGCACTTTAGATATACAAACCAACAAAGACAAATTCTTGGACTTTCAAACAACAACCCAGACATGCAAACAAATAGAATAAGACATGCAACAATAGAATGATATTCAATTTAGATAAACACAGTATCAAAGACAAATACCTGGACTTTCATAAATATTTCATGACATGAAAAAGAACAGAATCAGACAAGCCAATAGAGAAATTTAGGCAATTTCTAAATAAAAGGATAAAGGGACAGAAACTTTGACTACACAACACCAACACTAAAATACAATCAAATAGAATCAGACATGCAAACAGAGAAAGACATGCACTTTACATATACAAACCAACAAAGACAAATACTTGGACTTGCAAACACCTACCTAGACATGCAAACATATAAAATCAGACATGCAAACAGAGAAAGACAGGCACTTTAGATATACAAACCAACAACGACAAATACTTGGACTTGCAAACACCAACCCAGACATGCAATAAAATAGAATCAGACAAGCAAACAGAGAAAGACAGTCACTTTAGATATACAAACCAACAAAGACAAATACTTGGACTTGCAAACACCACCCCAGACATGAAAACAAATATAATCAGACATGCAAACAGAGAAAGACAGGCACTTTAGATAAACAAACCAACAACGACAAATACTTGGACTTGCAAACACCAACCCAGACATGCAAAAAAATAGAATCAGACACAAAAACAGAGAAAGACAGTCACTTTAGATATAGAAACCCACAAAGACAAATACTTGGACTTGCAAACAACAACCCAGAAATGCAAACAAATAGAATCAGACATTCACAGAGACAGACAGGAACTTTATACATAAAAAACAACAAAATAACATAATTCGACTTGAAAACACCAATCCAGACATGCAAAGAAGTAGAATAAGAAATACTAACAGAGAAAGATAGGCACTTTAGATATACAAACCAACAAAGACAGATACTTGGACTTGCAAACATCAACCCAGACATGCAAACAAATAGAATCAGACATGCAAACAGAGAAAGACAGGCACTTTAGATATACAAACCAACAAAAGACAAATACTTGGACTTGCAAATACCAACCCGGACATGCAAACAAATAGAATCAGACATGCAAACAGAGAAAGAGAGGCACTTTAGATATACAAACGAACACACACAAATACTTGGACTTGCAAACACCAACCTAGACATGTAAACAAATAGAATCAGACATGCAAACACAGAAAGACAGGCACTTTAGATGTACAAATCTACAAAGACAAATACTTTGACTTGCAAACCCCAACCAAGACATGCAAACAAATAGAATCAGACATGCACACAGAGAAACACAGGCACTTTACATCTACAAACAAAAAAATACAGATACTTGGACTTGTAAAAACCAACCCTGACATATAAAAAATTAGAATCAGACAATCAAACAGAGAAAGACAGGCACTTTAGATATAAAAACCAACAAAGACAAATTCTTGGACTTGCAAACAACAACCCAGACATGCAAACAAATAGAATCAGACATGCAAACAGTGAAAGATAAGCACTTTAGATATACAAACCACCAAAGATAAATACTTGGACTTACAAACACCAACCCAGACATGCAAACAAATAGAATCAGACATGCAAACAGAAAAAGAGAGGCACTTTAGATATACAAACCAACAAAGACAAATACTTGGACTTGCAAACACCATCCCAGACATGCAAACAAATAAAATCATACATGCCAACATAGAAAGACATGAACTTTAGTTATAAAAACCATCAAAGAAAAATACTTTGACTTGCTTACATCCACTCAGACATGCAAACAAATAAAATCACACATTCAAACAAACAAAGAAAGGAACTTTAGATATACATACCATCAAAGACAAATTCTTTGACTTGCAAACACCAACCCAGACATGCAAACAAATAGAATCAGACATGCAAACAGAGAAAGAAAGGAACTTTAGATATACAAACCAACAACGACAAATACTTGTACTTGCAAACACCAACCCAGACATGCAAAAAAATAGAATCAGACACACAAACAGAGAAAGACAGGCACTTTAGATATACAAACCAACAAAGACAAATAGTTGGACTTGCAAACACCAACCCAGACATGCAAACAAATAGATTCAGACATGCAAACAGAGAAAGATAGGCACTTTAGATATACAAACCAACAAAGACAGATTTTTGGACTTGCAAACACCAGCCCAGACATGCAAACAAATAGAATCAGACATGCAAACAGAGAAAGACAGGCACTTTAGAAATACATACCAACAACAACAAATACTTGGACTTGCAAACACCAACCCAGACATGCAAACAAATAGAATCAGACATGCAAACAGAGAAAGACAGGCACTTTAGATATACAAACCGAGACAAACAAATTATTTGACTTGCAAACCTGAAACCAGATATGCAATCAAATGGAATCAGACATGCAAACATATAACGAAAGATACTTTCGTAATACAAACCCGCAACGACAGATACCTGAACTCGAAATCAATCCACATAAAATGCACAAAAATAGAATCAGACAAGCAAACAGAGACAGATATGCACTTTAGATGTACAAACCAACAAAGACAAATACTTGGACTTGCAAACACCTACCCAGACATGAAAACAAATAGAATCAGACATGCAAACAGAGAAAGACAGGCACTTTAGATATACAAAGCAACAAAGACAAATTCTTTCACTTGCAAACATCAACCCAGACATGCAAACAAATAGAATCAAACATGTAAACAGTGAAAGATAGGCACTTTAGATATACAAACCACCAAAGACAAATACTTGGACTAGCAAACACCAACCCAGACATGCAAACAAATAGAATCAGACATGCAAACAGAAAAAGACAGGCACTTTAGATATACAAACCAACAAAGAAAAATACTTGGACCTGCAAACACCAACCCAGACATGCAAACAAATAAAATCAGACATGCCAACAGAGAAAGACAGGCAATTTAGATATAAAAACCAACAAAGACAAATACTTGGACTTGCAAACACCAACTCAGACATGCAAACAAATAGAATCAGACATGCAAACAGAGAAAGAAAGGCACTTTAGATAGACAAACCAACAAAGACAAATACTTGGACTTGCAAACACCAACCCAGACATGCAAACAAATAGATTCAGACATGCAAAGAGAGAAAGACAGGCACTTTAGATATACAAACTAACAACGACAAATACTTGGACTTGCAAACACTGACCCAGACATGCAAACAAATAAAATCAGACACACAAACAGAGAAAGACAGGCACTTTAGATATAGAAACCAACAAAGACAAATAGTTGGACTTGCAAACACCAACCCAGACATGCAAACAAATAGATTCAGACATGCAAACAGAGAAAGATAGGCACTTTAGATATACAAACCAACACAGACAGATACTTGGACTTGCAAACACCAGCCCAGACATGTAAACAAATATAATCAGACATTCAAACAGAGAAAGACAGGCACTTTAGATATACAAACCAACCACAACAAATACTTGGACTTGCAAACTCCAACCCAGACATGCAAACAAATAGAATCAGACATGCAAACAGAGAAAGATAGGCACTTTAGATATACAAACCAACAAAGATAAATTCTTGGACTTGCAAACATCAACCCAGACATGCAAACAAATAGAATCAGACATGCAAACAGAGAAAGACAGGCACTTTAGATATACAAACCAACACAGACAAATACTTGGACTTGCAAACACCAACCCAGACATGCAAACAAATAGAATCAGACACGCAAACAGAGAAAGATAGGCACTTTAGATATACAAACAAACAAAGACAGATACTTGGACTTGCAAACACCAACTCAGACATGCAAACAAATAGAATCAGACATGCAAACAGAGAAAGACAGGCACTTTAGATATACAAAGCAACAAAGACAAATTCTTTGACTTGCATACATCAACCCAGACATGCAAACAAATAGAATCAGACATGCAAACAGTGAAAGAGACGCACTTTAGATATACAAACCACCAAAGATAAATACTTGGACTTACAAACACCAACCCAGACATGCAAACAAATAGAATCAGACATGCAAACAGAAAAAGAGAGGCACTTTAGATATACAAACCAACAAAGACAAATACTTGGACTTGCAAACACCAGCCCAGACATGCAAACAAATAAAATCAGACATGCAAACAGAGTAAGACAGGCAATTTAGATATACAAACCACCAAAGACAAATACTTGGACTTGCAAACACCAACGCAGACATGCAAACAAATAGAATCAGACATGCAAACAGAGATAGACAGGCATTTTAGATATATAAACCAAGAAAGACAGATACTTGGACTTGCAGACACCAACCCAGACATGCAAACAAATAGAATCAGACATGCAAACAGAGAAAGACAGGCACTTTAGATATACAAACAAACAACGACAAATACTTGGACTTGCAAACACCAACCCAGACATGCAAACAAATAGAATCAGACACACAAACAGAGAAACAAATGCACTTTAGATATACAAACCAACAAAGACAAATACTTGGACTTGCAAACACCATTCCAGACATACAAACAAATAGATTCAGACATGCAAACAGAGAAAGATAGGCACTTTAGATATACAAACCAACAAAGACAGATTTTTGGACTTGCAAACACCAGCCCAGACATGCAAACAAATAGAATCAGACATGCAAACAGAGAAAGACAGGCACTTTAGACATACATACCAACCACAACAAATACTTGGACTTGCAAACACCAACCCAGACATGCAAACAAATAGAATCAGACATGCAAACAGAGAAAGACAGGCACTTTAGATATACAAACCAACAGAGACAAATTCTTGGAATTGCAAAACTCAACCCAAACATGCAAACAAATAGAATCAGACATGCAAACAGATAACGACAGGTAATTTAGATATACAAACCCACAAAGACAGATACTTGGACATGAAAACACAAACCATGACATGAAAACAAAAAGAAACAGACAAGCAAACAGAGAAAGACAGTCACTTTAGATTTACAAACCAACAAAGACAAATACTTGGACTTGCAAACAACGACCCAGACATGAAAACAAATAGAATCAGACATGCAAACAGAGAAAGACAGGCACTTTAGATATACAAAGCAACAAAGACAAATTCTTTCACTTGCAAACATCAACCCAGACATGCAAACAAATAGAATCAAACATGTAAACAGTGAAAGATAGGCACTTTAGATATACAAACCACCAAAGACAAATACTTGGACTAGCAAACACCAACCCAGACATGCAAACAAATAGAATCAGACATGCAAACAGAAAAAGACAGGCACTTTAGATATACAAACCAACAAAGAAAAATACTTGGACCTGCAAACACCAACCCAGACATGTAAACAAATAAAATCAGACATGCAAACAGAGAAAGAAAGGCAATTTAGATATAAAAACCCACAAAGAAAAATACTTGGACTTGCAAACACCAACCAAGACATGCAAACAAATAGATTCAGACATGCAAAGAGAGAAAGACAGGCACTTTAGATATACACACTAACAAAGACAAATACTTGGACTTGCAAACACCGACACAGACATGCAAACAAATAAAATCAGACACACAAACAGAGAAAGACAGGCACTTTAGATATAGAAACCAACAAAGAAAAATAGTTGGACTTGCAAACACCAACCCAGACATGCAAACAAATAGATTCAGACATGCAAACAGAGAAAGATAGGCACTTTAGATATACAAACCAACAAAGACAAATTCTTGGACTTGCAAACACCAGCCCAGACATGTAAACAAATAGAATCGGACATGCAAACAGAGAAAGACAGGTACTTTAGATATACAAACCAACAACCACAAATACTTGGACTTGCAAACTCCAACCCAGACATGCAAACAAATAGAATCAGACATGCAAACAGAGAAAGATAGGCACTTTAGATATACAAACCAACAAAGATAAATTCTTGGACTTGCAAACAACAACCCAGACATGAAAACAAATAGAATCAGACATGCAAACAGAGAAAGACAGGCACTTTAGATATACAAACCAACAAAGACAAATACTTGGACTTGCAAACACCAACCCAGACATGCAAACAAGTAGAATCAGACATTCAAACAGAGAAAGATAGGCACTTTAGATATACAAACCAACAAAGACAAATACTTGGACTTGCAAACAACAACACAGACATGCAAACAAATAGAATCAGATATGCAAACAGTGAAAAACAGGCACTTTAGATATACAAAGCAACAAAGACAAATTCTTTGACTTGCATACATCAACCCAGACATGCAAACAAATAGAATCAGACATGCAAACAGTGAAAGATAAGCACTTTAGATATACAAACCACCAAAGAAAAATACTTGGACTTACAAACACCAACCCAGACATGCAAACAAATAGAATCAGACATGCAAACAGACAAAGACAGGCACTTTAGATATACAAACCAACAAAGACAGATACTTGGACTTGCAAACACCAGCCCAGACATGCAAACAAATAAAATCAGACATGCCAACAGAGTAAGACAGGCACTTTAGATATACAAACCAACAAAGAAAAATACTTGGACTTGCAAAACACCAACCCAGACATGCAAACAAATAGAATCAGACATTCAAACAGAGAAATACAGGAACTTTAGATATACAAACCGCCAAAGACAAATACTTGGACTTGCAAACACCTACCCATACTTGCAAACAAATAGAATCAGACATGCAAACAGAGAAAGAAAGGCAGTTTAGATATACAAACAAACAACGACAAATACTTGGACTTGCAAACACCAACCCAGACATGCAAACAAATAGAATCAGACACACAAACAGAGAAAGACAGGCACTTTAGATATAGAAACCAACAAATACAAATATTTGGACTTGCAAACACCAACCCAGACATGCAAACAAATAGATTCAGACATGCAAACAGAGAAAGATAGGCACTTTAGATATACAAACCAACAAAGACAGATTTTTGGACTTGCAAACACCAGCCCAGACATGCAAACAAATAGAATCAGACAAGCAAACAGAGAAAGACAGTCACTTTAGACATACATACCAACCAAAACAAATACTTGGACTTGCAAACACCAACCCAGACATGCAAACAAATAGAATCAGAAAAGCAAACGGAGAAAGACAGTCACTTTAGATATACAAACCGACAAAAAAATATTCTTGGACCTTCAGATCTGAATCCATACATGCAAACAAAGAGAATCAGACATGCAAACAGATAACTAAATGTACTTTATATATACACACAAAAAAAGACAGATAATTGGGCTAGAAAACACTAACACAGATATGTAAAAAAATATAAACAGACAAGCACAAGGAGAAAGATAGTCACTTTAGATTTACAAACCAACAAAGACAAATACTTGGACTTGCAAACACCGACCCAGACATGAAAACAAATAGAATCAGACATGCAAACAGAGAAAAACAGGCACTGTAGATATACAAAGCAACAAAGACAAATTCTTTAACTTGCAAACAACAACCCAGACATGCAAACAAATAGAATCAAACATGCAAACAGAGAAAGATAGGCACTTTAGATATACAAACCACCAAAGACAAATACTTGGACTAGCAAACACCAACCCAGACATGCAAACAAATAGAATCAGACATGAAAACAGAAAAAGACAGGCACTTTAGATATACAAACCAACAAAGAAAAATACTTGGACCTGCAAACACAAACCCAGACATGCAAACAAATAAAATCAGACATGCAGACAGAGAAAGACAGGCACTTTAGATATACAAACCAACAAAGATAAATACTTGGACTTGCAAACACCAACCCAGACATGCAAACAAATAGAATCAGACATGCAAAGAGAGAAAGACAGGCACTTTAGATATACAAACTAACAACGACAAATACTTGGACTTGCAAACACTGACCCAGACTTGCAAACAAATAAAATCAGACACACAAACAGAGAAAGACAGGCACTTTAGATATAGAAACCAACAAAGAAAAATAGTTGGACTTGCAAACACCAACCCAGACATGCAAACAAATAGATTCAGACATGCAAACAGAGAAAGATAGGCACTTTAGATATACAAACCAACAAAGACAGATACTTGGACTTGCAAACACCATCCCAGACATGTAAACAAATAGAATCAGACATTCAAACAGAGAAAGACAGGCACTTTAGATATACAAACCAACCACAACAAATAGTTGGACTTGCAAACTCCAGCCCAGACATGCAAACAAATAGAATCAGACATGCAAACAGAGAAAGATAGGCACTTTAGATATACAAACCGACAAAGACAAATTCTTGGACTTGCAAACATCAACCCAGACATGCAAACAAATAGAATCAGACATGCAAACAGAGAAAGACAGGCACTTTAGATATACAAACCAACACAGACAAATACTTGGACTTGCAGAACACCAACCCAGACATGCAAACAAATAGAATCAGACACGCAAACAGAGAAAGAAAGGGACTTTAGATATACAAACCAACAAAGAAAAATACTTGGACTTGCAAACACCAACTCAGACATGCAAACAAATAGAATCAGACATGCAAACAGAGAAAGACAAGCACTTTAGATATACAAACCAACAAAGACAAATAATTGGACTTGCAAACACCAACCTAGACATACAAACATATAAAATCAGACATTGAAACAGAGAAAGACAGGCACTTTAGATATACAAACCAACAAAGACAAATACTTGGACTTGCAAACATCAACCCAGACATGCAAACAACAACGCAGACATGCAAACAAATAGAATCAGACATGCAAACAGAGAAAGACAGGAACTTTAAATATACAAACCAACAAAGACAAATACTTCGACTTGCAAACACCAACCCAGACATGCAAACAAATAGAATCAGACATGCAAACAGAGAAAAAGAGGCACTTTAGATATACAAACCAACAAAGACAAATACTTGGACTTGCAAACACCAACCCAGACATGCAAACAAATAGAATCAGACATGCAAACAGAGAAAGACAGGCACTTTAGATATACAAACCAACAATGACAAATACTTGAACTTGCAAACACCAACTCAGACATGCAAACAAATAGAATCAGACACACAAACAGAGAAAGACAGGCACTTTAGATATACAAACCAACAAAGACAAATACTTGGACTTGCAAACACCAACCCAGACATGCAAACAAATAGATTCAGACATGCAAAGAGAGAAAGAGAGGCACTTTAGATATACAAACCAACAAAGACAGATACTTGGACTTGCAAACAACAGCACAGACATGTAAACAAATAGAATCAGACATGCAAACAGAGAAAGACAGGCACTTTAGATATACAAACCAACAACAACAAATACTTGGACTTGCAAACACCAACCCAGACATGCAAACAAATAGAATCAGACATGCAAACAGAGAAAAATAGGCACTTTAGATATACAAACCAACAAAGATAAATACTTGGACTTGCAAACACCAACCCAGACATGCAAACAAATAGAATCAGACATGCAAACAGAGAAAGACAGGCACTTTAGATATACAAACCAACAAAGACAAATACTTGGACTTGCAAACACCAACCCAGACATGCAAACAAATAGAATCAGACACGCAAACATAGAAAGAGAGGCACTTTAGATGTACAAACCAACAAAGACAAATACTTGGACTTGCAAACACCAACCCAGACATGCAAACAAATAGAATCAGACATGCAAACAGAGAAAACCAGGCACTTTAGATACACAAACCAACAAAGACAAATACTTGGACTTGCAAACACCAACCTAGACATGCAAACATATAAAATCAGACATGGAAACAGAGAAAGACAGGCACTTTAGATATACAAACCAACAAAGACAAATACTTGAACTTGCAAACATCAGCCCAGACATGCAAACAAATAGAATCATTCATGCAAACAGAGAAAGACAGTCACTTTAGATATAAAAACCAACAAAGACAAATACTTGGACTTGCAAACAACAACGCAGACATGCAAACAAATAGAATCAGAAATGCAAACAGAGACAGACAGGCACTTTAGATATACAAACCAACAAAGACAGATACTTTGACTTGCAAACACCAACACAGACATGCAAACAAATAGAATCAGATATGCAAACAGAGAAAGACAGGCACTTTAGATATACAAACCAACAAAGACAAATACTTGGACTTGAAAACACCAACCCAGACATGCAAACAAATAGAATCAGACATGCAAAAAGAGAAAGACAGGCACTTTAGATATACAAACCAACAACGACAAATACTTGAACTTGCAAACACCAACCCAGACATGCAAACAAATAGAATCAGACATGCAAACAGAGAAAGATAGAAACTTTAGATATACAAACCAACAAAGACAGATACTTGGACTTGCAAACACCAACCCAGACATGCAAACGAATAGAATCAGACATGCAAACAGAGAAAGACAGGCACTTTAGATATACAAACCAACAACGACAAATACTTGGACTTGCAAACACCAACCCAGACATGCAAACAAATAGAATCAGACACGCAAACAGAGAAAGATATGCACTTTAGATATACAAACCAACAAAGACAGATACTTGGACTTGCATACAACAACCCAGACATGCAAACAAATAGAATAAGACATGCAAACAGAGAAAGACAGGCACTTTAGATATACAAACCAACAAAGACAAATACTTGGACTTGCAAAACACCAACCCAGACATGCAAACAAATAGATTCAGACGTGCCAACAGGGAAAGAGAGGGACTTTAGATATACAAACCAACAAGGAAAAATAATTGGACTTGCATACACCAACCCAGACATGCAAACAAATAGAATCAGACCTGCAAACTGAGAAAGAGAGACACTTTTGATATACAAACCAATAAACACAAATAATTGGACTTTTAAACACCAACCCCGACATGCAAACAAATAGAATCAGACATGAACACAGAGAAAAACATGCACTTTATATATACAAACCAACAAAGACATATACCGGGACTTACAAACACCAACCCAGACATGTAAACAAATAGAATCAGACATGCAAACAGAGAAAGACAGGAACTTTAGATATACAAACCAACAAAGACAAATTTTTGGACTTGCAAACATCAACCCAGACATGCAAACAAATAGAATCAGACATGCAAACAGAGAAAGACAGGCACTTTAGATATACAAACCAACAAAGACAAATACTTGGACTTGCAAACACCAACCCCGACATGCAAACAAATAGATTCAGACATTCAAACAGAGAAAGACAGGCACTTTAGATATACAAAGCAACAAAGACAAATTCTTGGACTTGCAAACATCAACCCAGGCATGCAAACAAATAGAATCAGACATGCAAACAGAGAAAGATAGGCACTTTAGATATACAAACCAACAATGACAAATACTTGGACTTGCAAACACCAACCCAGACATGCAAACAAATAGAATCAGACATGCAAACAGAGAAAGACAAGCACCTTAGATATTCAAACCAACAAAGACAAATACTTGGACTTGCAAACACCAACCTAGACATGCAAACAAATAAAATCAGACATGCAAACATAGAAAGACAGGCACTTTAGATATACAAACCAACAAAGACAAATACTTGGACTTGCAAACACCAACCCAGACATGCAATTAAATAGAATCAGACATGAAAACAGAGAAACACAGTCACTTTAGATATACAATCCAACAAAGACAAATACTTGGACTTGCAAAAACCATCCCAGACATGTAAACAAATAGAATCAGACATGCAAACAGAGAAAGACAGGCAATTTAGATATACAAACCAACAAAGACAAATACTTGGACTTGCAAACACCAACCCAGACATGCAAACAAATAGAATCAGACACATAAACAGAGAAAGACAGGCACTTTAGATATAGAAACCAACAAAGACAAATAGTTGGACTTGCAAATACCAACCCAGAGATGCAAACAAATCGAATCAGACATGCAAACAGAGAAAGATAGGCACTTTAGATATACAAACCAACAAAGACAGATACTTGGACTTGCAAACACCAACCCAGACATGCAAACAAATAGAATCAGACATGCACAGAGAAAGACAGTCACTTTAGATATACAAACCAACAACGACAAATACTTGGACTTGCAAACACCAACCCAGACATGCAAACAAATAGAATCAGACATGCAAACAGAGAAAGATAGGCACTTTAGATATACAAACCAACAAAGACAAATACTTGGACTTGCAAAAAACAACCCTGATATGCAAACAAATCGAATCAGACAAGCAAACATAGACACATATTCACTTTAGAAATACAAAAAAACACAAACATATACTTGGACTTGAAAAGAACCACGCCGACATGCACAAAAATCGACACAGACATGCAAACTGAGAAAGATCGGCACTTTAGATAGCTAAAGCAACATACACAGATACTTAGACTTGCAAACACCAACCCAGACATGCAAACAGATAGAATCAGACCTGCAAACAGAGAAAGACAGGCACTTTAGATATACAAACCAACAAAGACAAATACTTGGACTTGCAAACACCAACCCAGACATGAAAACAAATAGAATCAGACTTGCAAACAGAGAAAGATAGGAACTTTAGATATACAAACCGACAAAGACAAATTCTTTGACTTGCAAACATCAACCCAGACATGCAAACAAATAGAATTAAACATGCAAACAGAGAAAGACAGGCACTTTAGATTTACAAATCAACAAAGACAAATACATGGAGTTGCAAACACCAACCCAGACATGCAAACAAATAGAATCAGACATTCAAACAGAAAAAGACAGGCACTTTAGATATACAAAGCAACAAAGACAAATTCTTTCACTTGCAAACAGCAACCCAGACATTCAAACAAATAGAATCAAACATTCAAAAAGTGAAAGATAGGCACTTTAGATATACAAATCAACAAAGACAAATACTTGGACTTGCAAACACCAACCCAGACATGCAAACAAATAAAATCAGACATGCAAACAGAAAAAGACAGGCAATTTAGATATACAAACCAACAACGACAAATACATGGACTTGCAAACACCAACTCAGACATGCAAACAAATAGAATCAGACATGCAAACAGAGAAAGACAGGCACTTTAGATAGACAAACCAACAAAGACAAATACTTGGACTTGCAAACACCAACCCAGACATGCAAACAAATAGATTCAGACATGCAAAGAGAGAAAGACAGGCACTTTAGATATACAAACTAACAACGACAAATACTTGGACTTGCAAACACTGACCCAGACATGCAAAAAAATAAAATCAGACACCCAAACAGAGAAAGACAGGCACTTTAGATATACAAACCAACAAAGAAAAAGACTTGGACTTGCAAACCCCAACCCAGACATGAAAACAAATAGATTCAGACATGCAAACAGAGAAAGATAGGCACTTTAGATATACAAACCAACACAGACAGATACTTGGACTTGCAAACACCAGCCCAGACATGTAAACAAATAGAATCAGACATGCAAACAGAGAAAGACAGGCACTTTAGATATACAAACCAACCACAACAAATACTTGGACTTGCAAACACCAACCCAGACATTCAAACAAATAGAATCAGACATGCAAACAGAGAAAGATAGGCACTTTAGATATACAAACCAACAAAGACAAATTCTTGGACTTGCAAACACCAACCCAGACATGCAAACAAATAGGATCAGAAATGCAAACAGAGAAACACAGGCACTTTAGATATACAAACCCACAAAGACAAATACTTGGACTTGCAAACAGCAACCCAGAAATGCAAACAATTAGAATCAGACATGCAAAAAGAGAAAGAGAGGAACTTTAGATGTAAAAACCAACAAAGACGAATACTTGGACTTGCAAACACCAACCCAGACATGCAAACAGATAGAATCAGACATGTAACCAGAGAAAGACAGGCACTTTAGATATACAAACCAAAAAAGACATTTACTTGAACTTGAAAACACCAACCCAGACATGCAAACAAATAGAATTAGACATACAAACAGAGAAAGATAGGCATTTAAGATAAACAAACCCACAAAGAAAAATACTTGGAATTTCATACACCAATCCAGAAATGAAAAAAAATAGAATCAGACATTCAAACAGAGAAAGACAGGCACTTTAGATATACAAACCAACAAAGACAAATTATTGGACTTGCACACATCAACCCAGACATGTAAACACAGAGAATCATACATAAAAACAGAGAAAGATAGGCACTTTATATATACACAGAAACAAAGACAAATACTTGGACTTGCAAACACCAACCCAGACATGCAAACAAATAGAATCAGACATGCAAACAGAGAAAGACAGGCACTTTAGATATGCAAAGCAACAAAGACAAATTCTTGGACTTGCAAACATCAACCCAGACATGCAAACAAATAGAATCAGACAATCAAACAGAGAAAGACAGGCACTTTAGATATACAAAGCAACAAAGACAAATACTTGGACTTGCAAACACCAACCCAGACATGTAAACAAATAGAATCAGACATGCCAACAGAGAATGACATGCACTTTAGATATACAAACCAACAAAGACAAATACTTGGACTTGCAAACACCTACCAAGACCTGCAAACATATAAAATCAGACATGCAAACAGAGAAAGAAAGGCACTTTAGATATACAAACCAACAAAGACAAATACTTGGACTTGCAAACAGCAACCCAGACATGCAATTAAATAGAATCAGACATGCAAACAGAGAAAGACAGTCACTTTATATATACAAACCAACAAAGACAAATACTTGGACTTGCAAAAACCAGCCCAGACATGCAAACAAATAGAATCAGACATGCAAACAGAGAAAGACAGGCACTTTAGATACACAAACCAACAACGACAAATACTTGGACTTGCAAACACCAACCCAGACATTCAAAAAAATAGAATCAGACACATAAACAGAGAAAGACAGGCACTTTAGATATAGAAACCAACAAAGACAAATAGTTGGACTTGCAAACACCAACCCAGAAATGCAAACAAATAGAATCAGACATGCACAGAGAAAGACAGTCACTTTAGATATACAAACCAACAAACACAAATACTTTGACTTGCAAACACCAACCCAGACATTCAAACAAATAAAATCAGACATGCAAACAGAGAAAGATAGTCACTTTAGATATAAAAACCAACAAAGACAAATACTTTGACTTTCAAACACCAGCCCAGACATGCAAAAAAATATGAACATAAATGAAAACAGATAAACAAAGGAACGTTATATATAAAAACCAACAAAGACAAATTCTAGGACTTGCAAATACCAACCCAGACATGCAAACAAATAGAATCAGACATGCAAACAGAGAAAGAAAGGCACTTTAGATATACAAACCAACAGAGACAAATTCTTGGACTAGCAAAGACCAGCCCAGACATGCAAACTAATAGAATCGGACATGCAAACAGAGAAAGACAGGCAATTTATATGTTCAAACAGAAACAGACAAATACTTTTACTCGCATATACGAACAAAAAAAAAAAAACACAGAGATTCAGACTAGCAAACATGGAAAGACAGGTACTCTAGTCCTACGAACCCACAACGACAGACACTTTGTCACGCAAACACCAACCCAAACCATCCCAACAAAGGGCTAGACCTCGCAAACGGAGAAAAACATGCCCTAAAGATATACAAAGGTCTAACGACAAATACTTGGACTTGCATACATCAACCCAGACATGCAAACAAATAGAATCAGACATGCAAACAGTGAAAGATAAGCACTTTAGATATACAAACCACCAAAGATAAATACTTGGACTTACAAACACCAACCCAGACATGCAAACAAATAGAATCAGACATGCAAACAGAAAAAGAGAGGCACTTTAGATATACAAACCAACAAAGACAAATACTTGGACTTGCAAACACCAGCCCAGACATGCAAACAAATAAAATCAGACATGCCAACAGAGAAAGACAGGCAATTTAGATATACAAACCAACAAAGACAAATACTTGGACTTGCAAACACCAACACAGACATTCAGACAAATATAATGAGAAATGAAATCACAGATAGACAGGAAATTTTTATATACAAATCAACAAAGAAAAATTCTTTGACTTGCAAACATCAACCCAAGCATGCAAACAAATAGAATCAGACATGCAAACAGAGAAAGAAAGGTACTTTAGATACACAAACTAACAAAGAAAAATACTTGTACTTGCAAACACCAACCCAGACATGAAAACAAATAGAATCAGACAAATAAACAGAGAAATACAGGCACTTTAGATATAAAAACAAACAAAGACAAATAGTTGGACTTGCAAACACCAACCCAGACATGCAAACAAATAGATTCAGACATGCAAACAGAGAAAGATAGGCACTTTAGATATACAAACCAAAAACGACAGATATTTGGACTTGCAAACACCAGCCCAGACATGCAAACAAATAGAATCAGACATGCAAACAGAGAAAGACAGGCACTTTAGACATACATACCAACCACAACAAATACTTGGACTTGCAAACACCAACCCAGACATGCAAACAAATAGAATCAGACATGCAAACAGAGAAAGACAGGCACTTTAGATATACAAATCAACAAAGACAAATACTTGGACTTGCAAACACCAACCCAGACATGCAAACAAATAGAATCAGACATGCAAACAGAGAAAGATAGGCACTTTAGATATACAAACCAACAAATACAAATACTTGGACTTGCAAACATCAACCCAGACATGCAAACAAATAGAATCAGACAAGCAAACGGAGAAAGATAGGCACTTTAGATGTACAAACCAACAAAGACAAATACTTGGACTTGCAAACACCGACCCAGACATGCAAAACAAATAGAATCAGACATGCAAACAGAGAAAAATAGGCACTTTAGATATACAACCAAACAAAGACAGATACTTGAAATTGGAAAAAACAACCCAGAAAAGCAAACAAATAGAATAAGACATGAAATCAGAGAAATACACGAACTATATAAATGAAAAACACCGAAGACAAATACTTGGACTAGCAAACAAAATACATGACAAGAACACAAATAGACTCAGACAAGCAAACATATAAAGACAGGCAATTTAGATATACAAACCAACAAAGACAAATACTTGGACTTGCAAACACCAACCCAGACATGCAAACAAATAGAATCAGACATGCAAACAGTGAAAGATAGGCACTTTATATATACAAACCAACAAAGACAAATACTTGGACTTGCACACATCAACCCAGACATGCAAACAAATAGAATCAGACGTGCAAACAGAGAAAGACAGGCACTTTAGATATACAAACCAACAAAGACAAATACTTGGACTTGCAAACACCAACCCAGACATGCAAACAAATAAAATCAGACATGCAAACAGAGAAAGACAGGAAATTTAGATATACAAACCAACAAAGTCAAATACTTGGACTTGCAAACACCAACCCACACATAAAAACAAATAGAATCAGACATGCAAACAGAAAAAGACAGGCACTTCAGATATATAAAGAAACAAAGACAAATACTTGGACTTGCAAACACCAACCCAGACATGAAAACAAATAGAATCAGACATGCAAACAGAGAAAGACAGGCACTTTAGATATACAAACTAACAAAGACAAATACTTGGAGTTGCAAACATCAACCCAGACATACAAACAAATAAAATCAGACACACAAATAGAGAAAGACAGGCACTTTAAATATACAAACCAACAAAGACAAATTCTTGGAGTTGTAAACACCTACCCATACATGCAAACATATAGAATCAGACATGCAAACAGAGAAAGACAGGCACTTTATATATACAAACCAACAAAGACAAATACTTGGACTTGCAAACATCAACCCAGACATGCAAACAAATAGAATCCAATGCAAACAAATGCAAACAGAGAAAAGATAGGCACTTTAGATATACAAACCAACAAAGACAAATACTTGGACTTACAAACACCAACCCAGACATGCAAACAAATAGAATCAGACATGCAACCAGAGAAAGACAGGCACTTTAGATATACAAATCAGCAACGACAAATACTTGGACTTGCAAACACCAACCCGGACCTGCAAACAAATAGAATCAGACATGCAAACAGAGAAAGACCGGCACTTTAGATATACAAACCAACAAAGACAAATACTTGGACAACATACATGCAAACATATAAAATTAGACATGCAAACAGAGAAAGACAGGCACTTTAGAAGTACAAACCAACAAAAACAGATACTCGGACTTGCAAACATAAACCCCGACATGCAAAAATACAAAATCAAAAATACAAGCAGAGAAACACAGGCACTATAGATATACAAACAAACAACGATAAATACTTTGAGTTGCAAACACCAGCCCAGAGACGCAAACAAATAGAATCAGACATGCGAACAGAGAAAGACAGACACTTTAGATATAAAAACCAACAACGACAAATACTTGGACTTGCAAACACCAACCCAGACATGAAAACAAATAGAATCAGACACATAAACAAAGAAAGACAGGCACTTTAGATATAGAAACCAACAAAGACAAATACTCGAACATGCAAACACCAAACTGGATATGTAAAAAAATAGAATCTGACATGCACAAAGAGACAGATAGGCATTTTAGATATACAAAGTGACAAAGACAAATATCTTTACTTCCAGTAACCCACCCAAAAATGTAAAAAATGAGGATCAGACATGCACACAGAGAGAAATAGGCACTATAGATATAGAAAGCAAAAAAGTCAAATACTTGGACTTGCAAACACCAACCCAGACATGCAAACAAATAGAATCAGACATGCAAACAGAGAAAGACAGGCACTTTAGATATACAAACCAACAAAGACAAATACTTGGACTTGCAAACACCAACCCAGACATGCAAACAGAGACAGACAGGCACTTTAGATATACAAACCAACCACGACAAATACGTGGACTTTCAAACACCAACCCAGACATGCAAACAAATAGACTCAGACAAGCAAACAGAGAAAGACAGGCACTTTAGATATACAAACCAACAAAGACAAATACTTGGACTTGCAAACACCAGCCCAGACATGCAAACAAATAGAATCAGACAAGCAAACAGGGAAAGACAGGCACTTTAGATATACAAAGCAACAAAGACAAATTCTTTGACTTGCAAACATCAACCCAGATATGCAAACAAATAGAATCAGACATGCAAACAGTGAAAGATAGGCACTTTAGATATACAAACCACCAAAGACGAATACTTGGACTTGCAAACACCAACCCAGATATTCAAACAAATAGAATCAGACATGCAAACAGACAAAGACAGGCACTTTAGATATACAAACCAACAAAGACAAATACTTGGACTTGCAAACACCAACCCAGACATGCAAACAAATAAAATCAGACATGCAAACAGAGAAAGACTGTCAATTTAGATATACAAACCAACAAAGACAAATACTTGGACTTGCAAACACCAATCCAGACATGCAAACAAATAGAATCAGACATGCAAACAGAGAAAGACAGGCAATTTAGATATACAAACCAACAAAGACAAATACTTGGACTTCCAAACACCAACCCAGGCATGCAAACAAATAGAATCAGACATGAAAACAGAGAAAGACAGGCACTTTAGATATACAAACTAACAACGACAAATACTTGGACTTGCAAACACCAACCCGGACATGCAAACAAATAGAATCAGACAAGCAAACAGAGAAAGACAGGCACTTTAGATATACAAACCAACAAAGACAAATACTTGGACTTACTAACACCAACCTAGACATGCAAACATATAAAATCAGACATGCAAACAGAGAAAGACAGGCACTTTAGATATACAAACCAACAAAGACGAATGCTTGGACTTGCAAACACCAAACCAGACATGCAAACAAATAGAATCAGACACACAAACAGAAAAAGACAGGCACTTTAGATATACAAACAAACAAAGACAAATATTTGGACTTGCAAACACCAACCCAGACATGCAAACAAATAGAATCAGACATGCAAACAGAGAAAGACAGGCACTTTAGATATACAAACCAACAACGACAAATACTTGGACTTGCAAACACCAACCCAGACAAGCAAACAAATAGAATCAGACACATAAACAGAGAAAGACAGGCACTTTAGATATAGAAACCAACAACGACAAATAGTTGGACTTGCACACACCAACCCAGACGTGCACACAAGTAGAATCAGACATGCAAACAGAGACAGATAGGCACTTTAGATATACAAACAAACAAAGACAGATACTTGGACTTGCAAACACCAACCCAGACACGCAAACAAATAGAATCAGACATGCAAACAGAGAAAGACAGGCACTTTCGATATATAAACCAAAAAAGAAAGATACTTGGACTTGCAAACACCAACCCAGACATGCAAAAAAATAGAATCAGACAAGCAAACAGAGAAAGACAGGCACTTCAGATATACAAAGCAACAAAGACAAATACTTGGACTTGCAAACACCAGCCCAGACATGCAAACAGAGAAAGATAGGCAATGTATATATACAATCCTCCATCGAATTAAACCTTGACTTTCAAACACCAGCCCAGACATGCAAACAAATAGAATCAGACATGCAAACAGAGAAAGACAGGCACTCTATATAGACAACCCATCAAAGAAAAATTCCTGGACTTGCATACACCAAACATAATATGCAAACAAATATAATCATACATGAAAACAGAGAAAGACAGGCACTTTAGATATACAAAGCAACAACTAAAAATAGTTGGACTTGCAACACAAACCCAGACATGCAAACAAATAGAATCAGACATGCAAACAGAGAAAGATAGGCACTTTAGATATACAAACCAACAAAGACAGTTATTTTGACTTGCAAAAACCAACCCAGACATGCAATCAAATATAATCAGACATGCACAGAGAAAGACAGACACTTTAGATATACAAACCAACAACGACAAATACTTCGACTTGCAAACACAAACCCAGACTTGCAAACGAATAGAATCAGACAGGCAAACAGAGAAAGATAGGCACTTTAGACATAAAAACCAACAAAGACAAATACATGGACTTACAAACACCAACCCAGACATGCAAACAGAGAAAGACAGGCACTTTAGATATACAAACCAACAAAGACAAATACTTGGACTTGCAAACACCACCCCAGACATGCAAACAAATAGAATCAGACAAGCAAACAGGGAAAGACAGGCACTTTAGATATACAAAGCTACAAAGACAAATTCTTTGACTTGCAAACAGCAACCCAGACATGCAAACAAATAGAATCAGACATGCAAACAGTGAAAGATAGGCACTTTAGATATACAAACCACCAAAGACGAATACTTGGACTTGCAACCACCAACCCAGACATGCAAACAAATAGAATCAGACATGCAAACAGAAAAAGACAGGCACTTTAGATATACAAACCAACAAAGACAAATACTTGGACTTGCAAACACCAACCCAGACATGAAAACAAATATAATCAGACATGCAAACATAGAAAGACATGAAATTTTTGATATGCAAACCAACAAAGACAAATATTTGGACTTGCAAACACCAACCCAGACATGCAAACAAATAGAATCAGACATGCAAACATACAAACACAAGAACTTTAGATATACAAACAAACAAAGACAAATACTTGGACTTCCAAACACCAACCCAGGCATGCAAACAAATAGAATCAGACATGCAAACAGAGAAAGACAGGCAATTTAGATATACAAACCAACAAAAACAAATACTTGGACTTGCAAACACCAACCCGGACATGCAAACAAATAGAATCAGACATGCAAACAGAGAAAGATAGGCACTTTAGATATACAAACCAACAAAGACAAATACTTGGACTTACAAACACCAACCAAGACATGCAAACAAATAGAATTAGACATGCAAAGACAGAAAGACGGGCACTTTAAATATACAAGCCTACACAAAAAAATTATTCTAATTGCAATAACAAACAAAGAAATGCACACAAATAGAAAAGAACATGAAAACAGAGACGGACCTGCCAATAAGATCAGCCCTGAAACAACTAAAATCACTTTGACATGCAGGCTCCAACCTACACATGCAAACAAATAGAATCAGACATGTAAACAGAAAAAGACAGGCACTTTAGATATACAAACCAACAACGACAAATACTTGGACTTGCAAACACCAACCCAGACGTGCAAAAAAATAGAATCAGACATGCAAACAGAGAAAGAGAGTCACTTTATATATACAAACCAACAAAGACAGATACTTGGACTTGCAAACACCAACCCAGACATGCAAACAAATAGAATCAGACATGCACAGAGAAAGACAGGCACTTTCGATATACAAACCAACAACGACAAATACTTGGACTTGCAAACACCAACCCAGACATGCAAAAAAATATAATCAGACATTCAAACAGAGAAAGATATGCACTTTAGATATACAAACCAACAAAGACAAATACTTGGACTTGCAAACACCAACCCAGACATGCAAACAGATACAGACAGGCACTTTATATATACAAACCAACAAAGCCAAATACTTGGACTTGCAAACACCAACCCAGATATTCAAACAAATAGAATCAGACATGCAAACAGAGAAAGACAGGCACTTTAGATATATAAACAAACAAAGACAAATACTTGGACTTGCAAACACCAGCCCCGACATGCAAACAAATAGAATCAGACATGCAAACAGGGAAAGACAGGCACTTTAGATATACAAAGCAACAAAGACGAATTCTTTGACTTGCAAACACCAACCCAGACATGCAAACAAATAGAATCAGACATGCAAACAGTGAAATATAGGCACTTTAGATATACAAACCAACAAAGACTAATACTTGGACTTGCAAACAACAACCCAGACATGCAAACAAATAGAATCAGACGTGCAAACAGAAAAAGATAGGCAGTTTAGATATACAAACAAACAAAGACAAATAAGTGGACTTGCAAACACCATCACAGACATGAAAACAAATAAAATCAGAAATGCAAACAGAGAAAGATAGGCACTTTAGATATACAAACCAACAACGACCAATACTTGGACTTGCAAACACCAACCCAGACATGCAAACAAATAGAATCAGACATGCAAACAGAGAAAGACAGGCACTTTAGATATATAAACCAACAAAAGACAAATACTTGGACTTGCAAACACCAACCCAGACATGCAAACAAATAGAATCAGACATGCAAACAGAGAAAGACAGGCACTTTAGATATACAAACTAACAACGACAAATACTTGGACTTGCAAACACCAACCCAGACATGTAAACAAATATAATCAGACACGCAAACAGAGAAAGACAAGCACTTTTGATATAGAAACCAACATAGACAAATACTTTGACTTGCAAACACCAACCCAGATATGCAAACAAATAGAATCAGACAAGAAAACAGAGAAAGACAGGCACTTTAGACATACAAACATACAAAGACAGATACTTTTACTTGCAAAGACCGGCCCAGACATGCAAACAAATAGAATCAGACATGCAAACAGAGAAAGACAAGCACTTTAGATATACAAACCAACCACGACAAATACTTGGACTTGCAAACACCAACCCAGACATGCAAACAAATAGAATCAGACATGCAAACAGAGAAAGATAGGCACTTTAGATATACAAACCAACAAAGACAAATTCTTAAACTTGCAAACATCAACCCAGACATGCAAACAAATAGAATCAGACATTCAAACAGAGAAAGAAAGGTACTTTATATATACAAACCAAAGAAGACATATACTTTTACTTTCAAACACCAACCCAGACAAGCTAAAGAATAGAATCATACCTGCAAAAAGAGATTGTTTTTCAATTTAAACTTATATCCGAACAGAAACAAGAACTTGAAAAAACAAACAACAGTCCAGACCTACGAACTGATAAAATCAGATGTAAACAGAAGAAGACATGCAATTTTGATATGCACACCGTCCACGATAAATTCCTGGACTTGCAAACACCAACCCAGACATCAAAACAAATCGAATCAGACATGCCAACAGATAAAGAAAGGAACTTTAGATATACAAACCAACAAAGACAAATACTTGGACTTTAATACACCAACCCAGACATGTAAACAAATAGAATCAGACATGCAAACAGAGAAAGACAGGCACTTCAGATAAACAAACTAACAAAGACAAATACTTGGACTTGCAAACATCAACCCAGACATACAAACAAATAAAATCAGACACACAAATAGAGAAAGACAGGCACTTTAAATATACAAGCCAACAAAGACAAATACTTGGACTTGCAAACACCAACCCAGACATGCAAACAAATAGAATCAGACATGCAAACAGAGAAAGACAGGCACTTTAGATATACAAACCAACAAAGACAAATACTTGGACTTGCAAACATCAACCCAGACATGCAAACAAATAGAATCAAATGCAAACAAATGCAAAAAGAGAAAAGATAGGCACTTTAGATATACAAACCAACAAAGACAAATACTTGGACTTGCAAACACCAGCCCAGACATGCAAACAAATATAATCAGACATGCAAAAAGAGATAGACAGGCACTTTAGATATACAGACCATCAAAGACAAATACTCGGACTTTAAAAAACCAACCCAGACATGCAAAACAATAGAATCAGACCTGAAACCATAGAAATACTGGCACTGTATATATATAAACAAAAAACGACACATAATTGGACATGCAAACACAAGCCCAGACATGCACACACTTAGATTCAGACATGCAAAAAGAGACAGACATGCACTTTAGATATATAACCCAACAAAGACAAATACTTGGAGTTGCAAACACCAACCCAGACATGCAAACAAATAGAATCAGACATGCAAACAGAGAAAGACAGGTACTTTAGATATACAAACCAACAAAGACAAATACTTGGTCTTGCAAACACCAACCCAGACACACAAACAAATAGAATCAGACATGCAAACAGAGAAAGATAGGCACTTTAGATATACAAACCAACAAAGACAAATACTTGGACTTGCAAACATCAACCCAGACATGGAAACAATTAGAATCAAATGCAAACAGAGAAAAGATTGGCACTTTAGATATAAAAACCAACAAAGACAAATACTTGGACTTGCAAACACCAACTCAGACATGCAAACAAATAGAATCAGACATACAACCAGAAAAAGACAGACACTTTAGATATACAAACCAGCAACTACAAATACTTGGACTTTCAAACACCAACCCAGACATGCAAACAAATAGAATCAGACATGCAACCAGAGAAATACAGGCACTTTAGATATACAAACCAACAAAGTAAAATACTTGGACTTGCAAACACCAACCCAGACATGCAAACAAATAGAATCAGACATGCAAACAGAGAAAGATAGGCACTTTAGATATATAAACCATCAAAGACAGATACTTGGACTTGCAAACACCAACCCAGACATGCAAATAAATAGAATCAGAAATGCAAACAGAGAAAGACAGGCACTTTAGATATACAAACCAACAAAGACAAATACTTGGACTTGCAAACACCAACCCAGACATGCAAACAAATAGAATCAGACATGTAAACAGAGAAGGATAGGCACTTTAGATATACAAACCGACAAAGACAAATAGTTGTACTTGCAAACACCAACCCAGACATGCAGACAAATAGAATCAGACATGCAAACAGAGAAAGATAGGCACTTTAGATATACAAACCAACAAAGACAGATACTTGAACTTGCAGACACCAACCCAGACATGCAAACAAATAGAATCAGATATGCAAACAGAGAAAGACAGGCACTTTAGATATACAAACCACAACGACAAATACTTGTACTTGCAAACACCAACCCAGACATGCAAACAAATAGAATCAGAAATGCAAACAGAGAAAGATAGGCACTTTAGATATACAAACCAAAAAAGACAAATACTTGGACTTGCAAACAAAAACCCAGACATACAAACAAATAGAATCAGACATGCAAACAGAGAAAGATATGCACTTTAGATATACAAAGCAACAAAGACAAATACTTGGACTTGCAAACACCAACCCAGACATGCAAACAAAAAAATGTGGGGGCCCGGGGGCACTTGGGGGTGGGGGGGATATTTAGGGGCTTTGGAGCATTCGGGTGGGTTGGGGGGGCCTTTGGGGGCCCTTTGGGTTTGGGATAGGGGGGCCCTTTGGGGTTGGGGTAGAGGACCTCGCAACCCTGTTCAAATGGAACTTGCGTATTATAATGACCACGGAGTTTCACCCTCAAATCTTCTTCTAAATCATCTTCTAAAATCATCTTCTAAAATGCATGAAACGGTTTCACCCAAATCATCTTCTAAAATGTGTCGAACTGTTTCGCCCAAGTAATCCCTAAATGTAATTTCTGCGTGTTCCTTTTGTTTTGGCATCCCTGCGCTGTCACATTTGAAATTCCTAAGAAACCCTTTCCCGCGTTAATCTCTTCATCTCTAAGATCAAAACATTCTCCCCACCGTTAATACGCATGTGCAAACTTCGCCCGGAGACAATGCTCCTGGACGAAAACCAACAAATTAATCGACCTTGAAATCATCCATCAGACATTAATAAACTTCACCCGGAGACAATTCTCCTGGACGAACACCAACAAATCATGCAAACTTCAGCCGGAGATAATTCTCCTGGACGAAAACCAACAAATCAATTGACCTTGACAGGTTAATGCGCATGTGCAAACTTCGCCCAAAAGACAATTTTCCTGGACGAACACCAACAAATCATGCAAACTTCGCCCGGAGACAATTCTCCTGGACGAACACCAACAAATCAATTCCTCGGAAATCCATTTCCCCTAGGGAGTCTATGCCCATATATGGTGCCCCGTTACGAGTCGATAGGTTAGGCTAGGTTACACAATCAATTTCTCGGAAATTCATTTCCCCTAGGGAGTCTATGCCCATATATGGTGTAGGGTCACGAGCTCATGAGGTTAGGTTAGGTTACGTAATCAATTTCTCGGAAATTTAGTTCCCCTTCGATTACGCAATCAATTTCTCGGAAATTTAGTTCCCCTAGGGAGTCTACGCCCATATATGATGTGGGGTCACGAGCTCATGAGGTTATGTTAGGTTATGCAATCAATTTCTCGGAAATCCATTTCCCCTAGGGAGTATATGCCCATATATGGTGTTCGTACGGAGTTAGACTCAATTGTAGGTTCACAGACTAATAAAAACTATAGCAAGAATCCTTTCCTTATATTCTCTGCAATCCTCTCCCGCTAATATGTAACCAGCCCTCTGATTGGTTTAGAAGGAGACACGTGATCGTGTTTCCCGTTACTGGATCAAAACATTCTCCCCACCGATTACACAGTCAATTTCTCGGAAGTTTAGTTCCCCTTCGATTACGCAATCAATTTCTCGGAAATCGATTTCCCTAGGGAGGCTATGCCCATATATGGTGTGGGGTCACGAACTCATGAGGTTAGGTTACGTTACGCAATCAATTTCTCGGAAATCCATTTCCCCTAGCGAGTCTATGCCCATATTTGGTTTTCGTACGGAGTTAAACTCAATTGTAGATGGCAGCACATGTGTTCGCGTCAGTATTCTATGCCCATATATGGTGTTTGCGTAGTAACTCATGATAGGTTCCTACTTACGTAGTAAGAATTTTAACCCTAAAAATGATAAACATGGTACTAAAAGAATAAACAATGGTTTGTATATTAAGTCAACAAAAGAACAGCATAAATATAAATCATTTTAGAAACTTTAGATTTATTGTAACGAATTTTTATTTACCTATTAATGGCCAATAAATAAATTAATACAGTTCGTGGTAACGAACGGTAAGTAAGGAGTCAAACAGTTTGCGGTAGCAAACTGTAAGTAAGGAGCAATTAGGCTCAATAGTAACCGAAGCTCTAAGAAATATAGTCTTGATAACAATATATACATCAAAAGAATCGAAAATTAATGCTTATTTAAAATATATAAAATACATCAAGTTTAATTATACCCATTAAAGTTACGAGCCTTAGGATATTTCACCAGTTTTTTAAAAAAGGGGAAACACCGGCAAAACATCAAATGATCTTAATAAGAATCACACCATCAGATGTCGCACATCAGAGAATATGACTGTAGAGTTTCCAAGCTCCTATATCCAAAAATGTAGAATTTTGTATTTTTTGCCAGAAGAAAAATCACGGATACTTATTTATTTGTTATTTTATTTTTTTTTTTTGCTCGTGTTTTCCCCCAGGAGAGACCGTATCTCATCTGTTATCTTAAAAGATAGTAAGATGGCTTATTTGGTGGGATATAAAAAGTTCTATTGTCCTTTTTAAGTGACCAAAAATATTGGAGGGTAGCTCCCACGCTCCTTTTTTCTCAAAGTTGTCTGATCAAAAGTTTGAGATACCCATTCTGATCAGCGTAGTCGAAAGATCTATTAACCAATTCTTTGAGGCTAACTTGACCCCCCCCCCCCCCCATACACATACACAGTCCCTGTGAGAAGGATTCCCACGGCCGGGTTTTCCGACATAATTTAAAAAACAATCAGGAATTAAATAAAAAGACATTTTTTACAACTGAAAGTGAGGATCAACATTAAAACTTAAAACAAATAGAAATTGTTACGCCTATGAAGGGGGTTGCCTCCTCCTCAATACCTCGCTCTTTACGTTATTTTCTTTAGAACTTTTAAAACAGCTTATTATTCTAATTAAATGGTATTTGTGTTTCAGAAGTCATTCTTAAATGATTTGGAACAAGTGGTATATTTATTCCCCCTCAAGATTGAGGGGGTATATTTTATGGGAGCTTGCTTATGTGACAAAAAAAAATTAAAAAATTGTAATTAAGAACAGTTATGGAGATAGAAGCGACATACCTATTTGTGGAGATCAAGTGTTTGGATTAAGAAGCAAAATTAAATTCGGCACAAGTTTTCAACGAAATGGAATACTAATTGCCTATACAAGGGTTCAAAAGTGAGTCCCACCTAATTCTTATGACTTAAAATTCTATTATTTATTGTAGCATTTTCAGAAATCAGTATTTCCCCTTCTATATGTTGCTTTCGATAAAATGTTTTGACACATCTTTTTCCTAAGCCATTCAAGTCGGAAGCACAAAAAACATGCCAATCAGGACGCACATTTCATAATCTTTGCGGAAAGGACCTGAATCGCACTTTTTTGGAATAAAGTTAAGAGATGATTAGAATTAGGTTAGGAATTACAAGGCTTCCAAAGATATCACAATTTTGGAAACCCAACCCTATTGATGTTCATGTCTTAAGGCTTAAGAAAAATGTCTCTCAATTTGCCACTCAGTTACTTGGACTATCTGTCTTGGCTTTTCTCTTTCTTTTTTACAATTAGCCATGTCTTGATGCAAACTACTGCAAAATACTTGATTTTCAATTCAAAATCACAAGTAACAAGGTCACCAAGTCAAATAAAGTTGGCGGATGTTTTTTTTGTATCTTAAAAAGTGAGAACTCTAAATAGAACACAATCCCAGAATGTATCTTATCTTTTTTCTTTTTTTACTTCTCTTGTTATTTTGAAACAAAAATAATTATCTCAGTTGGGTGTTCGATATCTGGGCTGTAAAGTGTTTGGATATAAATCGGGAAAGCCGCATGCAAATTTCGGAAGCTGGCTCAGTCAAAATTATTTTTACATTCCCCGTGGTATTAAAAGTCCATTAAAGTATATAGCGTAGAACAGTCCTAGGCACTTATCTGTTATAGCCATCACACTTAAGTTCTTGGTCTGACAGAACCGCTTTCTTTCTGTTAGCGTGAGATAGTGTATATACAGTACAATGTAGGTATATTTTAACTTAATATTTTATTTGGTATTCCAGCTAGGTTAGAAACCATTTAATATAATGCATTATGGGCAGCCTGATTTCCACAATTATCTGTTGTAGTTTCCATAATTTTGTTACTGAAGTATTTTATTTTCATCATACTTAGGTATATTTCATTAAAATTAACCTAACTTCACTTGTTGAGTGTGCTGACTATAACAGATAAGTACCCAATCCTTTAACATAATAATAATAAAAAAATGAATATTTATTTTATTTTTACATACAATCACGAAAACAATCTTCATAAAAAAAGATGTCACAGGCTGTTTACTCAGTCAAAAAACGAGTTTTTAAATAATAACGAAGGATTGTACTATCATAGAGATAAAGTAATTTTGGAATTCTGGAATTATCAGTACTTGCCTGACCTTGGTGGAATAGATTACAACTGAGAAATGAAACTACTAATTTTATGGACTTTTATCAGTAATGAAAATTTCTTTAATTAAAAATTAATATATTTTTCCGGGTCATAAAAAGTAATAATTTTATGAGGCTGGGTGTTTTTGTTTAATCCGGTAGATGGTTTCAACTCCTAATTCCCGAATTGTAAAATAGATTAAAAAGTTCATTAACTACATTTATTCAAGTCTAACATTTTTTTTTTCTAACTTTTTTTTCGCTAATTTTTTTTGCTTCTAATCTTTTTTTAATTCTATCATTTTTTTTTTTTTGTTAATTTTTATTCTTCTTGCCATTGTTTTGCAGCATTTCATTCAAGGCTTAGGTTTTTATATGCTACTGATTGATTTTCTTTTGACTTATGTAAATTCATAAGTAAACTTTTTAATGTATAATCTATCAAAGTTTGCATAGCCTTAGTATGATTAATTAATAATTATATTCAAATTTTTGCTGACAAAATAGTAAAATTACGCAGCCCTCAATCACTTTTATTAATATCTTATAAAAATATAAAGAGTTTAAAATAATGAAAGAAATATTTTTTTGCGATTTCGGGTTGACGAAAAGTTAAATCATTCAATTTCTTCAACATTTGTTTTAGCCGTTCAGATTTATAGGGAAACCGGTGGGAAAAAAGAATCAATACGAAAGGAAAAGTATTCTAACGATAAGTGCAAGATTTTTCAAAAAGCAGAGATAAAATGCACGTCTGCGCGTTTTCTGTGGCCAAAAGCTTAGCGAAAGCATGTCGTCAGATACCTTAGATTTAAATTGTTTTCTCATGGTGCGATTGGTTTTGAGCTTCTCCCCATGCGTTTGAATAGGCTATTAAGGCGAAAATTTAAAATAAGAAAGCTTGAATACGGACTAAAATTCAAAAAAATTAAATTGTATATATAGAGTAAAATGAGGACAAAATTGTTTCTCAGGAATTTCTTATTAATGAAAAGTTAAACACCACAGTTTTAAGAATAAAAACAGAATGCCAAAAAATATATAATACATGCAGTGTAGACTAATATAAGAAAGGTTTTCTAAAAATGTGTATCCAATAATAACTAACATCATTAAACATTCTTGAGTACGTCCTGGTCTGAGTGAGTAGTATAGGGATAATTACTTCCATGAGGCATATTCAAGATTCCCATAGGATTTCCACGACACCCAGGATTCTCATGACAGCCCTGTTTCCACGATACCCTGGATTCCCGTGATGTCACATGACACACTCCCAGATTCTCATGAGAGCCCTGTTTCCGTGACACCTGACCAGGTGTTAGATTAATGTTTACCTATGTAATATGGATGACGCAATCTTGCTTCAGTATTTGAAGAAAACAGGTGGTGAGATTCCCACAACACCCTGTATTTTAAAGGTGCCCTTCTTTTAAATGGCCAGCAGGTGTTTAGTAATTGGAATTGACGCAATCGTGCGTGATAAGCAAGACTTCAGGAGCCAGTGGGGAATCCCCACATGTAACTGAGCACGGCACAACCGTGGGCCTTACGTAATGAAAGTGCACACGTGGGTTTTACGTGATGACAGCGCACGCTTGGGTAATATTTAATGGGAGCGCACAAGTGGGTCTTACATAATGAAGGCGCACATGTAGGGTGCTGCAGAATACATTTTTCCAGTACATTTATCGAAGGATCATTATATTCTAATGAGGTTTTGTCTTCATTAGGACTTGAAAGGCCAATTTTATCCAATAGGCTAATTTTATACACCTGAGACGTCAGGACCAGCAGGCTATTTCCAATATTCTGTTTTCGAATAAACTTTCTAGGAAATAACGTTTGCACGCAAGGAGACTCCCATTTTTCACGCATAATAGAATGATGATAGAGTTTTTTCTACGGGTACAATAATTAATACGCAGAGGGGAAAAATCTATTTCTAGAAATTATTGTTTCCAAGGCAAATGTGTTATTGGAGAAAATTTGAAAATATGTTCTATGTATGTGAAGTAATCGTCAAAATAAATATTCGTATTCTTTTTTTTTTAGAAGCGTTATAATTATTTTAAGTTACTGCTTGCAAGGTAAATGTGTTATTGGAGAAATTCTGAAAATAGAGCGTTATTTGGGGTAAGACTATGCAAACGTAAAATCAAAAACATGACAAAAACTGACATAGGATAAAATATAAACAACAGCATGCGTAAACTAAAGAAAGATGGGGGGAGGTTCAAGAAATCATAGCTATTAGAGAACAATTTTTAGGCTCTTTTGACGTAGTTCCGAGAGCCTTTAACGTAATACAGCGTTTTTGAGACATGACTACTCGAATAGAAAAACAAAACAAGAAAATGCTTGTATAAGGATGAAATATGACCAAAAGTATTCGTAAATTAAAAAAAGATGGGGGTTCAAACAAGCAATTCAATCAGGGCCCAATCAACCAATCCAACCAGGACCCTAGGGAATAATTCCAACGGGGGTCCTAAACTAACCATCGGATGACCCTAGCGAGTAATTACCACAGCACCCTTAGGAAGCAATTTCACCGACAAGACGTTTCAAGACGTTTCAAGGCATTTCAAGACGTTTTCTAAGAATTTTTTTTTAAGATGTTTTATGACGTCAATTAAATAAAAATTCAAAAAAATAAGTTTTTCAAATAAAAGTAAAGGCCATTTTAAACTTAAGCTCAGCAGATACAAATACCTGTTAAAATTCAAACTTAAAACGACCAGAAATTACTATTAAGGAATAAATGAATCCCAAAGCGAACAGAAATTAAATAAAGACTCATAGCAAAAACCTACAACAAGTAATATTATAAATAAATAAGTAGTTCTTAAAGGTAGTAATGCTTAGATCGAATATAAAAATCGAGCTTAAAATGAAAAAAAAATTTCCTTTTGAAGTATAAATGAAACTTAAAACAAAAAGAAATTAAATAGACAATCAATGCTAACAAACATACAATAGATATTAATGTAAATTAAGAAGTAAATCTTAAAACGAGTGAAACTTAATTTAAATATGCAAATCAACATTGAAACGAACAAAAATCGCTACAAACAAGAGTTTGGGTATCACCTCCTTCTCTCACTGTAAAAGTCTAAGACCTACTACGTCACTGGCGCTTTACTGAAAACCAATTTTATGACAAATATTTTCTTTTGTACTTAATATTAAAAAAAAACATTAAAATTACAGAAAAATTTTGAACTTTTGAGCTTTGAGCAATTAATATAATCATACATCAAACATTCAGTGTAACTTATTAGCTCTTTTTAAAGTTGTTAAAGACGAATATAGTTTTACTACAAACAAGAGTTTAGATACTGCCTCCCTCCTTAACTGTAAATTAAAACCCAAAGCCTACTTCGTCATTGGCGCTTAACTGAAAACAAATTATATTAGAAATATTTTCTTTTCCAGTTCTTACAGCATTGAAAATAAAAATGCAAATACAGTGAAATAAACTCTTTAACAGATGGATCTTTAAACAATTAATATCATTATATATAAAATATTCAACTTGATGCTGTTTATACTTTCCTAGACTGTTCAAGACACATATAGTTTTCAGTAAAGCGCCAATGACGCAGTAGGATTTATACTTTTACAGTGAGAGAAGGGGGAGATACCCAAACTCTTGTTTGTAATTCAAACTCAAAACGAGCAGAAATTAATCTGAGTATGTTTTCTAAGAGCCACAATATAATTTTTACTTTATTGAAAAAAAATTCTTTTAAATATTTTCACTTTTATTACTTTGAGGAATCAAAAATTAATTAAGATTTTAAGCAATAAATATCAGCATATATACATTAAGCTGACAATGCACATATTTTTCAGTAAATTCATTTGAATTTTTCTCAGTAAAGTACAAATTATATTCTGGCTCTTAGAAATCACAGGGTTTAGAACCCTGCTCAAATTAATTTCTGCTCGTTTTGAGTTTGACTTATTTTAATTTCTGTTTGTTTTAGGTTTCATTTATGTATTAATACTTATTTGTGGTAGTTGTACGCTTGGTAGATTCATTCATTCTATTTTTGTTCATTTTTGGTTTAATGGAGTTCTTTACTTTTTTTAAAAAAAAACTTATTTTGTGCAAAAAGTTTTTCGATTAATAATAATAAAACATTGGAGCTGTATGCTTTACTATAGGCAATGCTATAGCGTTGCCTCTGATTCCAAGATTTTTTTCGAGATTTCCTTACTTTTCGTACTTATGGAAAAAACAGAAGTTGAAAAGGCTTATAAAAGGATGAAATATATACAAAAGCTTGTGTAAATTAAAGACAGATGGGGACTCCTAGCAGGCAATTCCAAAGGGAGGGGTCTGTTATCAGAGGTAAATTTGTAGGCACTATTTAAGTATTTTCGAGAGCCCTTAACAAAAATACAGTTTTTTTTTACAAGGCTATGCAACCATAAAATCAAAACATGAAAAACCTGACATAAGATAAAACATAAACAACAACATGCGTAAATTAAAAAGGGATGGGGGAGGGGTCTCAGCAAGCAGTTCTGGAGGAGGGGGCTGATATTAGAGCTAAACTACTTTAGATGATTTTTTATAATGCTGTTGACATATGTCAACAGCATTATAAATCATTAATATAAATGTCACATACAACATTTACACAGATAATGTCACATACACAAATGTCACATACAACATGTCACATACAACATTATTCATCAAACAATATTGCTGTTGTTTGTGACAATGAATGTCACAAACAACAGCAATATAAATGTCACAATGTTGTGACTAGTATTTTGTGAATAAATTACTTCTTCCGGGTGTTTCACACCACGAAGACTTGTCAAGCATTTCTTATTAGTGTAGGGGTATTTAAGAATGTATGCCAGTAAAAATAAAAATAAAAATATAGTAAAAATGAACCAATTTGAACTCAGGTGGAGGTAGTGTTTCATTACCTTTGCCTTATGTAAACGAGCTAATATATGATGGCAAAATCAAAGAAAGCTTTTGGCTTATCTGGAAAATATGGCCTATTTGCAGTTGTTTCTTTATTGTTGAACCTTCGCCTCGTTCAGTTTTGTTATATTTTACTTCCGTGATTTGTTCATGGGGTAGTTATGCATATTCGTTTTTGTTCTTATTGATACTTAATTTAGGCTAAATTAGTTATGTAATTTATATTTAATGAATTGATATTTGGTTTATTAGTATTTTTGTTTCATTAATATCATATCAATATTGTATTTAGTTAGTGTAAGTTTGATTCAGTTTTTAACAAACATAATGAATCTATAGTTGTATGAATTTTTTTTTTCTATTCTATTGTATTCTGTTGTGTATCTCGTATTTTATTTTGGCTGACAGTTTCATTGTAGTTTGGAGGAGAAGAGGTGATGTTTCTTTAATTCGTACCGTCACTAAAAAAATATTTATTTATTAATTAAACTATTTAAACATTAATTTATATAAATCAAATAAATTTATTGAATTTAATTTTAATGCATTAAAAATTAATTAAATAACATCTGCGGGAGTTTATTCCTTACCTCGCCAAACTTCCGCTCGACAAAATTTTGACTTAGTTCATGACGAAGCTAAGATTCACGAGGAAGCTAAGCTAAGATACTGCTTCAACCTAAAAGAATCAAATCTCTTTTCCTCCTGCATAAAAATTATTGAATGGGACTTTTTCTGGCAAGTTGTCAAATAATATATTTATTACTTATATAAACAAAAATAATGCCTCTTATGTAAAAAATTATACCTCTTAGTCTGATTCCTTATTGCAATTCATTCATTGCAGAGAAGCTAGTGCTTATAGCTGCAGGGTTAAATAGTGAGAAAAATTTCTTGACATCTTGTTTGATTACAGGAGGCGATTGCATGCTTGATGATAAAATAATGATATAAGCTTGCCGTAGAAATAGATAGCCATTTAACAAGAAATGAAAAAAGGAACGGGTGTTGCAAATAACTTAAAAGCGTGAATATTTCAGAACTTACTATTAAAAAGGGAACAATTCATTTAAATTTCTAATCGAATGAGCCCTTTCTGAAGTTTATACGAGAACGTTGTCTATGCAAAACCTTATATGCCCCCAGGGCATAACTTACAACCCTTGCCCTGGGGGCTGTGGGGGAGTTGTCATCCTCAACATTAGTTTTACATTAGTTTTACAAGCTAATGTTGAAGTAAATAAATAAATTAGGCTAGATATTAGCTTTATATTAGTTTTACAATAATTTTTTACATTAGTTTCTCAAGCTAATGTTGAAGTCAATCAATAAAACAGGCTAAACATTAGTTTTACATTAGTTTTTACATTAGTTTTACAGACTAATGTTGAAGTAAATCAATAAATTTGACTAGACGTTAGTTTTACAAGCTAATGTTGAGTTATATTAAATAAGAAAACCAAAAAGTCTTCTGTATAACTTTGTTCATACTTCTCTATAATAATTTGATGTTTAAAAAGTCATATAGAAGACTATACCATTTTCCGTGTTTAAAGGAAACCTAATATTTTTAATCAATTTCATTTTTATGTTCCTGGCCTCCCCCAGGCCATTCAGCGTGTCCCCAGGTGGCGATAGGGGAACACTCTAAAGATATGTAGGGTATCTCCATAGAAGGCACGGACCAAGGGGGGGACCTTGTCCCTGGGGGTCCATAATATAAACTGGGGCACCCTCGCCCGTGATCATAAATACAGGTGGAGGAGGAAGAAGGCCCCTCAAATGTACACTCAAAAGGGCCCAATTGTTTGTCCACAAGTCCCATGAGTTGCAAACCTTCTCCCAGTAATGGGTTAAATTGCATGGTGATGCAGAACACCATCGCGGGAGGATCCTCTATAGGAGTACAACTGTGGCAGGGCGTAAGATCCAGATCTATGGACAACGGCAGTAGAGATGGGGGTCCGACTCGTGTCACGCACCCTTGCTGCCACCTACAACTTTTTTTGCACCCCAAATATGGGCATAGCCTCCCTAGGGAGAAAGATTGCGTAATCGGTCAATGACCTCTTTTTTCAAGGTCAATTTATTTGTTGTTTCTATGTGTAATAACTCCGGAACGAAGGTTGCACATGCGCATTGAATTCTAACGGGAACAATGTTATTGATCTAGGACTCGAGGGGGAAGTGAATTTCCGAGAAATTGATTGCGTAATCGAAGGGGAAGTGAATTTCCGAGAAATTGATTGCGTAATCGAAGGGGAAGTGAATTTCCGAGAAATTGATTGCGTAATCGAGGGGGAAGTGAATTTCCGAGAAATTGATTGCGTAATCGAAGGGGAAATTGTTGATTCACGAAGGGGAAATTAAGAAACAAACATGGCTTCTTTAATCTATGATTTACATAATCGCTAGGGGAAATTATTGATTCACGAAGGGGAGAATTATGAAACAAACATGGCTTCATTGTTGTTTGGCTAGCCTGTCCCGAGAAATTGATTGCGTAATCGATTGGGAATTTTATTGATCCGATAACGGGAAACAGGATCACGTGTATCCTAACGAATCAGGGACAGTCTAGAGTCAGCAGTCAGAGTGAAAGGATTGAAAAATGAATAAATTTGAGAAAGAGAGAATTAGATCAGTGTTCATGGAAAAACATTTGATTTTAGATGGTGATTTTCTCGAGTTATCTCTTCAACGCAGGATATTCTCTCGGGGAACACTTGAGAATATAATAAGGACTGATTATCCCCCATTGGACTATTGTATGAAACTTGTAAAATGTGATTCAAATGCTTATAGTCAATTTTTTTATATATTAATTGGAACAAAGCAGAATCATATTGTGGATATACTTTGAAAATATTGCCAATGGATTCAATGTAGATGGCTCCCCCATCATTCGAAGGAGGCAACGTCACAGAGTTACTCCTCCCCCCTTTCTTACAATTTGAATTTATCGAGCGAGGACGATCAGTCTCGTTTTAGCGGTGAGTGAGTTGACATCGGAAACCGAAAAATGTTCTATATATGTCCATTGTGCATGTACACTCTTGGCAGTTGGAATCAATGTGAGAATTGTACAATTATGGATGACTATAGTGGAAAGTGTAAATTATGTAATCCTTGTAAATTACATAGAGGCTATGCAGTACAAATTAAAGGATGTAATTCATGTCTTGAGGAGGTGTGTGATTCTCATCCTAGAGGACACCTGTGTTCCAATTGTCACAATGATAAATGTGATCAGTGGGAGAATACTTACCCCGCTATGATTGGAAAGAATCCCAAACGTGATTTTAGTTTATTTCTACGAGATTGGTATCGTCGTGGATTTAAATTAGTCTTGGGAAGAGGAACCTGGTCTACGATTCAACTGTTTGGGTAACAAGTCAATCTGGTTTCTACGTCATCGTTGTGATGACACCACCTGCTATGACTATAAACCAAGTGATTTTTTTTTGGCTGTGATGGACTGTGATTCACCATTTGAAAACACTGTATGTGATATTGCTTCAAATAGACAGATTGAAACTCTTGAATTTCACAATATGAATGCAAATAGTATCATTGACTATACAAAGAGTTATGACAAGAGTGAAGTTAAATTGTACTGTAGAAAATGTGACCCTGACTTTGCAGTCAATCAAGATCAATATACAGCGAATCCAAATGATTTACCGGCATTAGTGGTTCACGACAGTTGCCTATACATCGAAGATGAAGAAATCTAAAGTGAAGATTCAAAGACATTGTTGTATATATATACATTTTATTAATAAACAAATTCACAAACATTTTTTAAGCACTTTACTCTTAGGGCACTGAAATCAATACTATATAGCTCTGAGAGGATATTTTCCACTAGAAAGTCGTTCAGACGGGGATTGTCACTATAAAAGCGGAGAAACTGCTTGTAAGTAGAGCCACGATATCGGAACACAAAATATAGGAGTGCATGGAAACCGCAGCTTTTAGTCGTTAGATCCTGCAACCTGTTCCGATTTTGAATAATAGTTTTCCCACTGCTCTCAATATAGTTGCTGAGGTGAGGTGTGTATAATGTATAAGGTAGCCCAAGAGGATCAAAAAATTTGATATTCTTCAGTGTTTGATAGATGCATAGCTAATGACCCGTCAGCACAGTCGACGGACTGCTATTAACAATAATCAAGGTCTTGTTCGTGCTTTGAATTTTTCCAAGATAGTCTGAGGGTAGACAATAGGATTTTGTACTGGGACATGTAGGGGTCCATATTAAATACATTGATTATTTGACTGGTGTTCATGGCGCCAAGTCTAGTAGAACACTGCCTTCGGGAGTGATTTCCCAATAGGTTTCATATTGGTATAGTGAGATTAGGGCAATACTCTCAGCCAATGAGTCGGCAAATGTACACTCTAAACGCACACTCCCTGTACGTACTATACTCATATCCAGTGTACCAGACAAATCCAGTACAATGATACCATGGGTTTTAGCAAACATATCAACGGTTATACCATTTTCAAATAGTTGTGAATCATGATCTATGGTTTGCATGGTCAACTCATACAATGTTCTCTAGGATTTATCAAAAGATAGATTGTAGAGTGGGATGCCGTTTACTTTGCACACAAGAGATGAAAGTCCAAACATTTCGAATTTATGTGGACATTCTGTCCATGATCCTATTGCACTGGCGCTTTTTACAAATGCCAATTCCAATTTCGACGGGATTTCACCATTGATAAAGGATGAATCGGTGAAGGTGCGAGTTTTAGTTAGAGTCATAGCTTAGAGTTTTTGTTAGAGTTCTAGTTTAGTTTTAGTTTAGTTTAGATTTTAGTTAGTTTAGTAGTTTTGATTTTTAGTTTAGTTTTAGTTTAACGTTTAGTTTTATTTTAATGCTCTAGTTTAGATTTACAGTTTAATTTATTTTAGTTTTAGATTATTGTTTAGTTTTAGTTTAGAATTTTAGTTAGTTTAAAAGTTTAGATCTTAGTTAGTTTAGTAGTTTAGATTTTTAGTTTATTTTAAGTTTATTTATTCCCTTTATTTATAGTTTAGTCTTAGCTAGTTTAGTTTTAGTTTAGAGTTTTTGTTTAGCTAGAGTTTTTGTTAGAGTTTTAGTTTATATTTTTAGTTAGTTTAGTTTAGTTTTATTTTAGTTTATATGTTTAGTTAGTTTATTAGTTTAGAGCTTAGAGTTTAGTTTTAGTTAGTTAGACAGTTTAAATTTTTAGTTAGTTTAGTAGTTTAGTTTTAGTTTAGTTTATATTTTTAGTTTAGTTATAGTTTAGTTTTAGTTTAGTGTTATAATTTATATTTTTATTTATAGTTTTAATTTATAATTTTAGTTTAGTTTTAGTTTAGTTTTATTTTAATGTTTATTTTTATTTTAGATTTTTATTTAGATTTTCAGTTTAATTTATTTTAGTTTTATATTAGTGTTTAGTTTTAGTTTAACGTTTAGTTTTATTTTAGAGTTTTAGCTAGATTTTCAGTTAGTTTAGTAGTTTAGATTTTAGTTAGTTTTAGTGTAGAATTTTTAGTTAGTTTAGTAGTTTAGATTTTAGTTAGTTTAGTAGTTTTATTTTAGTTAGTTTAGTTTTAGTTTAGAGTTTTAGTTTAGCTAGAGTTTTTGTTATAGTTTTAGTTTAGATTTTTAGTTCGTTTAGTTTAGTTTTAGTTTAGTTTAGATTTTTAGTTAGTTTAGTAGTTTAGAGTTTAGAGTTTAGTTTTAGTTAGTTAGACAGTTTAAATTTTTAGTTAGTTTATTTGTTTAGTTTTAGTTTAGTTTAGATTTTTAGTTTAGTTGTAGTTTAGTTGTAGTTTAGTGTTGTAATTTATATTTTTAGTTAAAGTTTTAATTTATCAGTTTATTTTAGTTTTAGTTTAGTTTTCGTTTAAGGTTTATTTTTCTTTTAGATTTTTAGTTAGATTTTCAGTTTAATTTATTTTAGTTTTAGATTAGTGTTTAGTTTTAGTTTAACGTTTAGTTTTATTTTAGAGTTTTAGCTAGATTTTCAGTTAGTTTAGTAGTTAGATTTTAGTTAGTTTAGTTTTAGTTTAGAGTTTTAGTTTATCTAGAGTTTTTGTTAGAGTTTTAGTTTAGATTTTTAGTTCGTTTAGTTTAGTTTTAGTTTAGTTTAGATTTTTAGTTAGTTTAGTAGTTTAGAGTTTAGAGTTTAGTTTTAGTTAGTTAGACAGTTTAAATTTTTAGTTAGTTTATTTGTTTATTTTTAGTTTAGTTTAGATTTTTAGTTTAGTTGTAGTTTAGTTGTAGTTTATTGTTGTAATTTATATTTTTAGTTAGAGTTTTAATTTATCAGTTTATTTTAGTTTTATTTTATTTTTCGTTTAAGGTTTAGTTTTCTTTTAGATTTTTAGTTAGATTATAAGTTTAATTTATTTTAGTTTTAGATTAGTGTTTAGTTTTAGTTTAATGTTTATTTTTATTTTAGAGTTTTATCTAGATTTTCAGTTAGTTTAGTAGTTTAGATTTTAGTTAGTTTTAGTGTAGAATTTTTAGTTAGTTTAGTAGTTTAGATTTTAGTTAGTTTATTAGTTTAGATTTAGTTAGTTTAGTAGTTTAGTTTTTTAGTTTAGTATTAGTTATTTTAGTTTTAGTTTATAATTTTAGTTTAGCTAGAGTTTTAGTTAGAGTTATAGTTTAGATTTTTAGTTCGTTTAGTTTAGTTCTAGTTTAGTTTTAGTTTAGTGTTCAGTTTTAGTTTAGAATTTTTGTTAGTTTAAAAGTTTAGAGTTTAGTTTTAGTTTAGTATTTAAGTTTAATTTTAGTTTACGTTTAGTTTTATTTTAGTTTTAGTTAGATTATCAGTTTAATTTAGGTTAGTTTTAGATTAGTGTTTATTTTTAGTGTAGAATTTTTTGTTAGTTTAGTAGTTTAGATCTTAGTTAGTTTAGTAGTTAGATTTTAGTTATTTTATTTTTAGTTAGTTTAGTTTTAGATTAGAGTTTTAGTTAGAGTTATAGCTTAGATTTTTAGTTCGTTTAGTTTAGTTCTAGTTTAGTTTTAGTTTAGTGTTCAGTTTTAGTTTATAATTTTATTTAGTTTAAAAGTTTAGAGTTTAGTTTTAGTTTAGTAGTTAATTTTAGTTTTAGTTTACGTTTAGTTTTATTTTAGAGTTTTAGTTAGATTATCAGTTTAATTTAGTTTAGTTTTAGATTAGTGTTTATTTTCAGTGTAGAATTTTTTGTTAGTTTAGTAGTTTAGATCTTAGTTAGGTTAGTAGTTAGATTTTAGTTAGTTTAGTTTTAGTTAGTTTAGTTTTAGATTAGAGTTTTAGTTAGAGTTATAGTTTAGATTTTAGTTAGTTTAGTAGTTTATAGTTTAGTTTTAGTTAGATTTATAGTTTATATTTTTAGTTATTTTATTAGTTTGGAGTTTAGAGTTTAGTTTTAGTTAGTTAGACAGTTTAGATTTTAGTTAGTGTAGTAGTTTAGTTTAGTTTTAGTTTAGTTTAGATTTTTAGTTTAGTTCTAGTTTAGTTTTAGTTTAGTGTTATAATTTATATTTCGTTTAGTTTTAGTTCAGTTTTAGTTTAAATTTTTTAGCTAGAGTTTAATTTTAGTTTAGTAATTAAGTTTAGTTTTAGTTTACGTTTAGTTTTATTTTAGAGCTTTAGCTAGATTTTCAGTTTAATTTAGTTTTGTTTTAGGTTAGTGTTCAGTTTTAGTTTAATGTTTAGTTTAAAAGTTTAGAGTTTATTTTTAGTTTATTAGTTTAGTTTTTGTCTAATGTATAGTTTTCTTTTAGATTTTTAGTTAGATTTTAAGTTTAATTTTTTTTTATCTTATATTATTGCTTATTTTTAGTTTATAATTTTATTTCTTTTAAAATTTTATATCATAGTTAGTTTAGATTTTTAGTCTAGTAGTTTAGATTTTAGTTAATTTAGTAGTTTAGTTTTTTAGTTTAGTATTAGTTAGTTTAGTTTTAGTTTAGAGTTTTAGTTTAGCTAGATTTTTTGTTAGAGTTTTAGTTTAGATTTTTAGTTCGTTTAGTTTAGTTTTAGTTTAGTTTAGATTTTTAGTTAGTTTAGTAGTTTAGAGTTTAGTGTTCAGTTTTAGTTTAGAATTTTAGTTAGTTTAAAAGTTTAGAGTTTAGTTTTAGTTTTTTAGTTTAGTTTTATTTTAATGTTTAGTTTTCTTTTAGATTTTTAGTTAGATTTTCAGTTTAATTTATTTTACTGTTAGATTAGTGTTTAGTTTTAGTTTAGAATTTTAGTTTAAAAGTTTAGATCATAGTTAGTTTAGTAGTTTAGATTTTAGTTAATTTAGTAGTTTAGTTTTTTAGTTTAGTATTAGTTAGTTTAGTTTTAGTTTAGAGTTTTAGTTTAGATAGAGTTTTTGTTAGAGTTTTAGTTTAGATTTTTAGTTCGTTTAGTTTAGTTTTAGTTTAGTTTATATTTTTAGTTAGTTTAGTAGTTTAGAGTTTAGAGTTTAGTTTTAGTTAGTTAGACAGTTTAAATTTTTAGTTAGTTTAGTAGTTTAGTTTAGTTTTAGTTTAGTTTAGATTTTTAGTTTATTTCTAGTTTAGTTTTAGTTTAATGTTTAGTTTTCTTTTAGATTTTTAGTTAGATTTTCAGTTTAGTTTATTTTAGTTTTAGATTAGTGTTCAGTTTTAGTTTAACGTTTAGTTTTATTTTAGAGTTTTAGCTAGATTTTCAGTTAGTTTAGTAGTTTAGATTTTAGTTAGTTTTAGTGTAGAATTTTTAGTTAATTTAGTAGTTTAGATTTTAGTTAGTTTAGTAGTTTAGATTTAGTTAGTTTAGTAGTTTAGAGTTTTAGTTAGTTTAGTAGTTTAGTTTTTGTTTAGAGTCTTACTTAGTTTAGTAGTTAAGAGTTTTAGTTAGATTTATAGTTTAGATTTTTAATTAGTTTTGGTTTAGTTTAGTCTAGATTTTTAGTTTATTATTTTATTTTAGTTTTAGTTTAGTTTTAGTTTTCTTTTAGATTTTTAGTTTAGTTTTATTTTATTTTTATATTATATTTTAAGTTTATCTAAAGTTTTCTAAATAGTTTTATTTATAGTTTTAATGCATTATCGTATTTTTGTTTTAGTTTAGTTTTATATTATTGTTTAGATTAGTGTTTAGTTTTATTTTATAGCTAAAAGTGTTGTTTTCCCCGACATTGAGGGTCCACACAGAAACGATCTGAAGGGTGTTTTAAATTGATACATGCTGCTGTTGACAACAGTCGGACTATGACTAACTGTAAATCATATGTGCCCAATGAATAAGTAGAAATTTTCCCATAGATCTATCTATTCAAGAACAACAAAAACAATATTTCATGGCAACATTTATTACAGCAATATGATAACACTTGTTCAACATGAACAATGATAACACTTGTTCAACAAGAACCAGACAAAATTTCATGGTCAACATGAAAACTCTATTTGTTCAACATGAACAATGATAACACTTTTCTGTAAAGACTTTTGTCCATCTACAGCACTTATCTGTACAACACTTTTCTGTACAACACCCTTTCTACAGCACTTTTCTGTACAACACTTTTTGTACAACACTTTATCTACAACACTTTCTATACAACAATAAAAAATACACTTGGAACTAGCACAGTTGAACTTGATTACGGTGAATTTAAAGGTGGGATCCCCCCCCCCCCGGGGACCGCGGGGCCGACGGCCGGCCGGCCCGGGGCGGCACCCCCCCCCCCCTGGGCGGCCGCGGGAAGGGACCCCCCCTCCCCCCGGGAGCCGCGGGAGTGAAAAAGAATAGTTGTCATCACTGCTACTGCTACAGGTTAGGTTAGGTTGAGTGGTTGGGTTAGTGCTTGGGTTAGATGAACAGTTGAGTTAGGTTAATTTATGTAGAGGTTGAGGGGTGGTGATGGTTAGTCAGATTAGGTTAATTTATGAACAGGTTGAGTGATGGTTAGTGTCAGATTAGGTTAATTTATCCAGACCAAGTTGATTGCGATAGTCAATGCATTCAACTCGGTCTGAAATACGATAGTGGCCGTGGGGTAGGACACTCACACCATTCTCGAGCACATAGACCTTGTCGGATATACATGACATTGCATTCTTTTCCACTCTCACAGCATAATTTCTATACTGTAGAGAGCGAATTGCAAGCACTTGTGCTCTCGGCACTAGGCTACTTTCTACACAGTCTCTGTATACACTCATGTTGAAATTACTCTTTACAAAGTGTGTAGGCACCCCTTTGCACGCCTTCTTTTCTTCCCCACTCTGTGTTTCAACGCAATAGACTTTGGGACCCCGGAGCAACACCCGGTATATCAAATCACCCCCCGACTCAGATTTTAATTTTAATATTTTGTTGGGCGCTTGTCGTTTCACCAACTCGGGGTAGAGTGATGGATTCCAGTTGGTGAAATCCATCCGCGAGCTGATGTGTCCCCCCTTTTGCAAATCACCCAATAAATCCAAATCTTCAGTCCCATTTACCTTTAACAGCAGAGAATCTGTATCACCATAGTAAACTTGAACCTCCCCCTCCCGTGGCCATTGCACCTTGCACACATTGTAAAAGAACGACAACATGAGCTTTTTGAAATTTCCAGTACTGAACTACCGCCTGCGATAGTCTTGTTCAGTACTACATTTCGCTTTCGCCTGTGTAGAAGAACCATGCCGGTCTCTATGCTCGTGAACGATGTAAAATTGTGGTCGGCCATAATTCGTGCACCCTCTCGAGGGTCAGTCACGACATCGCAGCGAGATCTATTACGTACACTTTCACACATTTTGCCAAACGCTGAATTTAGAATGAGCTTATATATTTCCTTCTCCGCCTTAGAATGTGCCCTAGAGCGTTTATCAACAAAGGTATCGATAAAAGTTTTCAAGTAGGGTCGCTGATTATAATGCAGGACCCGGTGTATGTTGGTGATTTTGAAGCCATTGCTCACCATACAGTGCAAAAGCACCTTGTGAACAACGAGAGTCTCCTTAGGGTCCAAATCAGCAATCTGTTTCTGTTTGGAGGGGGTCCAGTGCATCCCCATATCCTCAACCAATGAACGATTGTAGGGGCTTAGAGAGTCCCTGCTCACGGACCGATTGATACAGGGAAAACCAAATTATTTGACTGAGTCGTGAAGCACCAGTGGAATATGACCGTCAATTTCAAAGAACCATCCTTGTGGCCCATTGTCCTCGACTATGTTAATGTCGGGGAACTCACAAGAATTTTCAAGCCATTGATAGTTCCCACATGTCAAAGAGTAGTTGGACATTGCCGAGGGGTACAATAAGTTCATGTCCAAGAACACTGCATTTGACTTTACACCGCTGCTTTGTCCACTCGGATCAGTTAACAAGATATGGTCCCCGTGAAAAACATACCCTCCCCTCATTGAGCGCTCTACAAAAAGGTGCTGATCTATGTCCGTGATTAGGCCTATTCCCTCCCTGGTAATTTTTAAAATTAAATCCATTACTAAATGAGGTGTGGAAAAATAGTAACCTATATCTAACCCGAACTCTGAATAGATCTGCTCTGTGTTCCTACAGACTATATCCAACAGAGTTAGAACGTCACTGGCCAAGTACAGTCTACAATAATCCCACCCATTTTTACAATCCCCCTTGGACCACACCTTCTTGGCAAACTCATACTCCTCAGCTGTGCATTCACTGTTGGTCAGTGAATTGTAAAAAGCTTCAATTGGAGGTAGTTTCTCCTCGCTTAAGCTTGCGCCAGAACAGTAATAATCGTATGAATATATACCTTTGCAGGTCAACAGTTCATACATTTCACTGTCTTGAAAGTTATGTTTAATCAAGGTAAATATATCAAAATTTTCTATTTTTTTAAATTTAATAAATTTAATAAATTCATTTTTTAAAAAACTAAATTAATATAAAAACATTATTTTATTCAAACACGTATGCCCATTATCCACTGCCTGACATTTCAGTTCGAGAAGCAATAACTTCTCGGCTGATTTGGGAATTATGTTATAGGTAAATGAACTATGGACCCATGGACAATATACTCCCCCTCCCCCCCTATGCATACGTGCCAGTGCCGGTACGATAAATTTTAAATCATAATTTGAATTATGAATAAAAACAGGGATAAAAAACTGCTGGCTAACATTTAAATTACACGATTGATGCGCCACCCCTCGCAAATGACTTCCCCCCGCTGATCGGTCCTGCCCCACCTGGTCCTGATCTCTGACTTGGCCCCGCCCCCCCCGTTTGGCGTTAGCCCCCTTCTCTTCAACCGCCCCCTTGCACCACCCCCCGAGTTTTTTTTTTTTAATAGCGAGACGATCCTCTGCGGACAGCACCATTGGATAATGGGTATTTATCAAAAGAGAAATAGCACCATTAGCCGTGCCAATCAGTTTTGTCAGAGCCTTGTCCATGCACTCCCCCTCATCCAATGTTTCAACTATTTCTAACAACTGCATGGTGTTAGAATTATCTCTTTGCGCATGTGCATAGGACACTGCAATGGCCAGATGTTCTTTGACTCGGTTGGGATATTGGGGGTCATTCACCTCCACCAGCTTAGCCTCACAGTCCAAAGATATTTTGTTGCACTGGAGAAGGGTATTTTGAAAATTTTTGAAACGTAGAATGGCCCTATCCCCTGAAACCGTTTCCACTGTCTGGTAGCCGTGGCGGCTACAATGCCTCATATGATCCCGTAGTTTTATATCACTACGGAATTGTGACAGGCATGTTAGACATTAGAAACGTTCCCCCCTTTTCATACCCGCCCCCAGAACTCTGCTACGGTCAGTGATAGGGTTAAAATGACCGATTGTGTTCGGTTGACTAGGTGGTGTGTATAGCAACCAAACCCAGTGTTTAACCAAATCAACTGACGGAATCCTTACAGGGTAAACCACTCCCTTCTTTTTAAACGAACCACATCTTCAAATTCTGTTTCATATTGTACCACAGTAACGCCAATATTTAAGTGGGCATTAGCCCTTTCAAACATGTCAATAGATCGAAGCGTTACTGGATATTTTCCTTCTAAGCAAGAAAAATCTACAATGGGGAAAGTGGATCCGTCCTTCGCATGTATACCCCAATTGTCTAAAGTCGTCTTAGGTGCGCCCCGATCTCGAGTCTCAAATGCTGATATGAGGAAATCATACTTGAAACACATATGATCTGTCTAAAAACAGATCTTATGGACACCTTGACAACCCTCTAGATCTGGATTATAATTTAAAACTGTATCCCTTTCAGCCCCACCAGTCCCCCCTCTTAAAATAAAATCTTTCTTAAATTTACATATATTAACGCTTAAATTTTCAATAAAAAGAACTATAGAGCCATTACCATATTCGTTATAGTTCTAAAGACGTGCTATAATATGATCCACCCCCTCTATAAAAGATAACTCAAAATTTTCCAAATTCAGATAAAACACAATTAACTCGGACTTCACAAAATGATAATCAACTTCGCTTTTCTCCTCATATAAATAGAAAACCTTCAAAACAATTGAAACCTTACGTGACTCCCGACCTCCCCAACCCTTCATTTGAGTTTCAATACGTGCACGAATTTTGTCTTCAAATTTATGTACAAGCTCTATAGGATCATAGAAAAAAGTACAAGACACAAGATAATTACAAGGATCCCCAAACATTGCAGTGTAAACAACTATATGATTTAAAATTCTGTTGGACAGCTGAAAGTCTGGGAGATTTGTTCCCCCCTCCCCCGCGGGGATATTTCACCCACCCCCCAGTTGGTCAACAAAATAGGGCGCATGCTCCCCTTAAGGTGGTTGTAGTGGAGTCGAGTGGGTATAGGTGGTTTGAGGGTTACCTGTTAAATAAATTAAAAATTTTTAAGTATTAGGGCTCAATTCTACCAGCTCAACTGTGCTACTATCTACTTTAAAAAAATCAGCAAAAAACTCATCAATATTAAAAGGAATTTGAATAGAATCATCCCATGTTAAATTGTTGGGGGACTCCAAAGATGCATCTTCTTCACTAGACGGCGAATATGGGACCAATGCAATCTATAAATGAAAAAATAGCTTATTTTCAAAGTGTTCAATTCATCCCCTACTGCTTTTAAAATTTGGATTATTATTGCTTAATAACATTTGGTTAATTCAACTGAATTTAATCTAATATATGACATAGAAAGCGACAATTTGGTTGTTTATTTTCACAGTTTTAAAAAAAATTTTTTTTTTTTTAGCGGTAATTTACTACCGTGCACCCCATTGGCGCTTTCCTGACCCGGGGCCCGTATCCCAACCCTTCCCTGCCCCGGGGCGCACCCCTGTGACGCTTCCTTGACCCGTGGCGCTTTTCGGAGCCACAGCGCACCCCTGTGGCGCTTCTCGGGGTCCGCATCGCTTCCCGCAATGCGTCTCCGGCTCACCGGCTCCACGGGTCGCAGCCGTTTACCTAATGCCCCAAAAAACCGTATTGTTAGACTGCATAAGTCCAAGTTTCTCTCTAATCCCGTTCTATAGGTTCGGTGACCTCTTCATTAGCTCACCATTATTGTAAGCCACCGCGCGAGTGTTCCAGGATTGAACCGTTAACTCGGTTTCCCCTCGCTAAAATCTTTGGCACGATAGAAATATTCAGTGTAAATTAGAACGTCAATATGTGACAGATGGGATAATCTCTCTCTCAAATTACGTGAAAAAGAGCAGTCGGTGTTTCAAAGGTATCTAAAATATATATGATAATAGCAGAGAAAATAGTAAAGATTAGAAATAATAGCATTTTGAGTTTCAAATGCAGTGAGCATTAATTGAAATTACCCATGAAAAATATTCGCTTATGAGATAACAGAGAAGAAATAGCAACAGATAAAATATCAAAGATTAGAAAAAATAGCATTTTGAGTTTCAAATGCAGTGATTATTAATAGAAATTACCTAAAATATTCGCTTATGAGATATCGAAAGCGATAGCAAAGATTAGAAAAGAGCGGTTTCTTTGCAAAAAAAATACAGTTAGATATCTCCGAGGGAGGGTGGGAGCAGAGAAAAGAGTGGTTTCATTGCAAAAAATTACATTTAGATATCTCCGAGGGAGATAAATTTAAAACAATGGTTGGGGCGAGGGCTTAATATCTCACAGAGATAAGTTTATATTGGGATTGAAAAGGACTGAAAAATGAATAAATAGAAAGGTAGGAAAAAATACTGACATTTGCATAATCCCTCCGAGCTTGGGTGCCAGATAGTCCAGGTAGCATGTGTTAGAGGGTGGACGGGGTGGCGTCGCTCTGTTCTTGTGTGACTGGACCGGGTCCAGGTAACGTGTGTTGGAGGGCGAAGGGACTGGTGACGTTAATTTCATGTATAGGAGCTGTGACTTGTGCAGCCGGAGTAGCTTCTGAGCCCCTTGAAATAGTTTGTGTAGGCGTGTTTTTGGCATTGAAGCTATTCACCCACTCTTTTTTGAGTGTTTGGTCAAACACCATTGTGGCTCGAGTAAGAGTGGCTTGCGTAGGTGGCTGCACTTGGGCAAGTATTGTGGAGCTGGGGGGTGTTGGCCAGCGATCATATTGCATGACAGGGGGCGCATTATTGGTCCTCGCTTTCTTGGAAGGAGGGGGCACGCATTCGTCGCTATTTGCGCCAGCCATAGGTCCCATCAAAGCAGTGTCCACAAATTCTTCATAATTTGCCTTAAAGAAGAGAAGAAAAATCAAATCAAAATAATTTGCCCCTTTTTAAAGAAAGAAAGTTATTAAACATTATTTTGTTTATTTTATCAATAAGAAATCACAAAACCCATATTCACTCCCCCTAAATTTAGAAAAATTAAGTCTACCCTCTCATAAAGTTAATTATTCGTTTTATTAAAGCGAAAGCGAAGCAATTATCTTTTCTATTTCCAATAAAAGTGCTAGCCCCCAAAAAAAATCCTTGAGTCACAACATTTGATAAAAATTAAAATTTATTTATATAATGAAAAATTATAAATTTACAAATGATTTTTAATTTAAATGGGATTACATTTATATAAGAATAAAAAACCTTTACTTTGAACAAACCCGTTTATGTAATAATCGCGTAAGTGCCCCCTTTCAAGTCCTTCCCTAACTTAAGTTTGCAAAAGAATATGTGTCTCTTCTCAAGCCTTGGTAAGATTATAATATTATACAAAGTTAAAACATTAGTTTTAATATTTAAGAATAATAGTAAATTGGACTTACGAGTTTTTAAAAACATTTGACGAGTAGACGATCAAGTAATTATAACCCTGCAGAAATGTACTGTCAAAACATATCGGGCTAATAGCTAAGAGATATGCAGAAGTTGATATGGCTCACAGAAAGACCAAATTTATCAAAAAGGTATTTCTTTTTGCTAGAATATGATTGTAAAACAATGGGGGAGGTATTTAGCTGGAAAATTAGAGTGAAGGAAAAGTATTTATTTTGGATATTATTGGGGTTTTAAAAAAAAGGGGGTGGGGGGGGGCCTTTAGGTGGAAAAATAGAGGGAAGGATAATTATTTCTTTTTGCGAGAATTTGGGATTGTAAAACAATGGAGGGAGGGGGGGATTTAGGCGGAAATATATAGGGAACGATATTTTTTTCTTTTTGTTTTCTAATGATATAAAAACAATGGTGGAGGGAGTGGGTGTCTTTCTCTTGAACTAGAGAGGTACGTCGCCTTAGTAATTATGTCTATCAGTATGTGTGTCAATAAACGGGGGGAATGAGGGGGGATTTAGTGGGACATATAGAGGGGAGGATGTCCATGGAAAATTCGTTTGAAAATAAAAAATGTACTTAAAGGGTAAATTGAAGTTGCCAAGGCTTCAAATTCATCAAATTTATCCATTGTTGTTTACACAGCGTCAAAATACTTTCTGATAATTGAATCACATTGCACACCCGTTATATACGAAATCTCAAGGGTGAATTGTTATGTAACGGGGAAAATCATATGTAAGCAGGTCTCTGATTGGCTGAGAAGGAGGATGTATCCGACTCGATGATTGGCTGAGAAGGAAACACGTGATCTAACTGTTTCCTGTTCCAGGGCACCTTGACATTCACCCCTAGCATGCACTTGTCCAAAAACAACAATAATAAATAAATCCCTCAGGCCTAAAGATTAAAGAAGCCTTAATGTTTCATAATTCCCCACGCTCGTGAATCAACAATTTCCCCGCCGATTATGTAAATCAATTTCTCAGGACAGGCTAGCCAAACAACAATGAAGCCATGTTTGTTTCTTAATTCTCCCCTTCGTGAATCAATAATTTCCCCTAGCGATTATGTAAATCACAGATTAAAGAAGCCATGTTTGTTTCTTAATTTCCCCTTCGTGAATCAACAATGTCCCCTTCGATTACGCAATCAAGTTCTCGGAAATTCACTTCTCCTCCGATTAAGCAATCAATTTCTCGGAAATCCACTTCCCCCTCGATTACGCAATCAATTTCTCGGAAATTCACTTCCCCTTCGATTACGCAATCAAGTTCTCGGAAATCCACTTCCCCCTCGAGTCCTAGATCAATAACATTGTTCCCGTTAGAATTCAATGCGCAAGTGCAACCTTCGTCCCGGAGTTATTACACATAGAAACATCAAATAAATTGACCTTGGAAAAAGAGGTCATTGACCGATTACGCAATCTTTCTCCCTAGGGAGGCCATGCCCATATTTGGGGTGCAAAAAAAGTTGTAGGTGGCAGCAGGGGTGCGTGACACGAGTCGGACCCCCATCTCTACTAACGGCCTCTGCAAAGGGCTGCCTCGACCATTTTAGGGTACCTGCAAGACTGGGGACCATGCGGTTAACTCTATTCCCACTTGAGGAGTGGCGCCCCTCGAGGAATTTATGGCCTAGTAAACGACACAGCATTCGCACGGGATTCTGACTAATGGACAATTTTTCTGGGCTTGGTAGGTTTTGATGGGTGTCTTTGGGCTGAAAAACTGCTTCCTAGCTAATTTATTTATTATGGGTTGCCTCCCTGTAGTAGCATAATATTTGCAGGCATGAATATATAATGAGTCGGAGTTAATAGGCTTGAGACTGTATGTGCAGGATTTCGACTCTTGTTGATAGAAGAGCATTGCCAAGTGCTGAAAACCATGTTGTGACCAAGATGGGCCCAGGATTGCACAAAGCTTCCATTCATGGAGGTCCAAGGGACTTCTTGCTGTCCGTTTTTAATCCGGCTTAACCACTTTGGTGTAGACTTGAGAAGATATGTGATCCCCGTCCTGCACTGGTATCCGGGATCATTGCTTTTCATGAGGCGAAAATAATTTCAATGATTTAAGGAACATGAAAATTGGAACTTGGAATGTTACGACATTAAAAAATGACTATCGTAGAGACATTTTGACTGACGAATTCAGACGATTCGAACTGGATTTATTAGGAATTTCAGAAACTCATAACCCAGGGGTAGGAAGCATGAAATTAGGTGATATAGAATTTGTTTACTCGGGCAGGAAGGATGGGGTACATAAACAGGGAGTAGGGCTCATCATGAATAAGGAAGCTGCTAAGTCTTGTTTAGGCTGGGAAGGTATTAATAATAAAATACTAATTGCTCATTTTATGACTAGAAAGTTGAGAGTATCAGTTATAGTAGTATACTCCCCTGTAGAACCGACTGACGGAGATACTAGTGACTCAGATTAATTTTACTTACAGTTACAGGAGCAAATAGACAGGGTCCCAGGTAGAAATATGATGTTATTACTGGGAGATTTTAACGCCCAGGCCGGTAGAAATAGGGATAGATGGTATCCTAGCCTAGGTAAATTTGGTGTAGGAAAAGAAAAGAGTAATGGATACAGTCTTTTGCAATTTTGTAGGTATAACAATCTAGTTATAACCAATACGGGGTTTGGTCATAAAATGGCTCATAAGTTAACATGGTATTCAAACCTTATTGATTATGTTATAGTAAACCGAAGACTGGCAGGATCAATACAAGATACTAGGGTATATAGGAGTGCTGTTATTGATGTTAAAAGTAAAGATTACCATCTAGTAGTGTCAACAGTTAATTTAAAGCTGAAATATTGGAAGGGTAACTACCTCCCGGAAAGTTTTGATGTTGGTAGACTCCTGGATGAGAATTTGAGAGAAACTTTCCAGGAACAATTGAATACTAAACTTGAGAGTTGAAAATTTGATAATGTGGAAGATGGTTGGAATAATTTTAGAAAAATAATTTGTGAAGTTGCTGAAGGTGTATTAGGCAAGAAAGCTAGAAATGCAGCTAAGAATATTAGTTAAAAAGCTTTATGTTTAATAGAGAGGAGAAAGGACTTGTACAAGAATTATCTGAGTGATAGATCGTATGAAAACAAAAGAAATATAAAGAAAGTGGAGAAAGCATTAAAATATGAACTAAGGAGGTGTGAAGTGGAGGCCATGGATAAAATTGCCGAGGATCTGGAAGATGCAGCTAGACGGCATAATAGTAAATTTTATTGGTTTTCAGTTTTATCTTGTTTTTTTTTTATCCTGTTCTTATTGTTGTTTTTTTAAGTGCTGAAGACGCCTTGTTTGAATTCATGCAAAATATCCACGTTGTTTTGCATTTGTCTTTTCTTTTCTATCCACTGGCCACAGTCTCGTTAGTTTTTTGTTTTTTTTAGATTTTTCTCTTTGTTGGTTATTGTACTGGCACGTTAAAAAATTGAGAGGGAGTAGTCAATCCGGACTTGGCCCAGTTAAAGATAGGAATGGGGTCGCAATTAGTGATAAGGAAAAAACTAAAGAGAGATGGGCCGAACATTTTGAGATTTTGCTTAATCGAGATAGAGTTGCAGGAAAAAATATAGAGGAAAATGAAAAAGTTTGTGATACCTTGGATGTGAAGGAAGATTTGTTCTGTGAGGAGGAATTAGCAACAGTAATAAAAGGATTAAAGAATAATAAGGCTCCGGGTGGTGATAGGGTGGTAAATGAGTTTCTTAAATATGGTGGCTCTGAGGTTAGAAATAAGTTACTGAAGATTATGAATATGATTTTTGAAAAAGGGGAAGTACCTAACGATTTTAGGATAACCTTAATTAAGCCACTATAAGAAAAGTGATAAAAGTGAGTGTGGTAATTATCGAAGCACTAATCTGGCCTCTTTAGGTAGTGATTTACTCAGTAACATTATAATTTTTTAGACTGTATGATGCCGTTGACAAAGTTTTAAGGGAAGAACAGTGTGGTTTTAGAAGAGGTAGAGGATGTGACGACCAAATTTTAACTCTTAGGTTAATAATTGAGAAGTGCCTGAGTTTTCAAACACCTTTGGTCCTCAGTTTTATAGATTATGAGCAAGCGTTCGATTCTGTTGATAGAGGAGCTTTAGCAAAGGTATCATCCTTGCATAGTACACCAAACAAATACAATAAGCTGATTAGAGCTATATATTAGAAAAATACTGCTGGGGTTAAGGTAGGAAACGAGGTTAGCAGCTGTTTTTGTATTAAATCAGGAGTTAAGCAGGGTTGTGTTCTATCCCCCTTTATATGGATTATTTTGATGGACTTTGTTTTAAGGAGCACAGGAAAGGCAATGGGAGACCACGGAATCAAACGGGGAGGGAAAAGTCTCCTGGACTTGGATTATGCTGATGATTTAAGCATCCTAGATGAGAGTGTGAGCAAAATGAATGAAGTTTTTAGAGGTTTTGCGAGTTCAGGGTGCTAGAATTGGTTTGAAAATTAATGTTAGGAAGACCAAGTCACTAAGGCTAGGAATAAGTTACGACGAAAAGGTGACGTTGGGTAATGAAAAGACTGATCAGGTGGGCAGCTTCACTTACCTTGGTAGTATTATTAGTAAAGATGATGGGAGCAGTGATAACGTTAAAAATAGAATAGCCAAGGCTCAGGGTGTTTTTTCACAGTTAAAAAAAGTCTGAAAGAATAGGAAGATAAGTCTGCAAACCAAGATAAGAATATTAGAAGCTACAATGATGACAGTGGTCAAATATGGCTCTGAAGCATGGACGCTCCGAAAAGCGGATGAAGATTTGCTAGATGTTTTCCAGAGAAATTGATCAAGGATTGTTCTGAGTACCCGGCTGACTGACCGTATTTCAAAACATAGGCTAAACGAAAAATGTGGTTCAATACCACTCTCTAGGGCTATAATGAAAGAAAGGTTGAGGAGGCTAGGGCACGTTGTGCGGATGAAGGGTGACAGATTGCCGAAGATTGTTTATTTTGGCCAACCATCTAGGGCTAAACGGAAAGTAGGTCGTCCCCTTCTGGGATGGGAGAACGTCATAAAGAAAGATTTAAAGGAAATGAAAACTTCGTGGGCGGGTGTAAAAAGGAAGGTTTTGAATAGATTGGGGTGGAGGAGGAGCGTGTGTAGCTGTGTTGGCCTCAGGCGGCTTGGTACTGCGGTGAGTTGTTAGTAGTAATAGTAGTAACAGTTGATCGATCTAGACTTAGGCAGCGCTATGGCGCTGCCTATAATTTGACATTAATAATAATAAAAAATAATCCTCTAAAATAAATTTAAGTTAAATTGGTGGGTCTGACAAAAGAAAAAGTATTTATTCGGAATCAATGTTCTTTTAATTATTTAGTTTCTAGTATATTCCAAATACTGTCATGAAAGAAAATAGCCCTCACTCCCAAGCTATGCAGCAGATTTATATGCAACTAATGTGTTGATTTTCAGTTGGTTGTAGTTCTGACGGTGACAAAATCGAACAGTGTATTTTAGACACAATATCAGGCCATGAAAAATATCCGATTTGGATCAGAATTGAGTTCAGTAATTGAAAGACTGATTTATAAATTTCTGGAGTGTATTCGTGCTGAGCCCATATACTTGAAGATTACTAACAGTTTACTACAAAATGATTTTAACTTAAATTGCCTGTACAGAAAAAAGAAAAACATGATGGTTTTCCAATTATTTTGTATTTTTTAGTCTTTCCTACTTACTGTCATGCCAAAATAGTAGTTTTACATCTGAATTGCCCAGTAATTGAAGAAGTGTATTATACCTTTTTTGAGAGAATTTGTGAGAAAATTTTAGAGTTGAAAGAATCTTTGAGACTTTTTGAGAAAAAAATCAACGCGTTTCCTTTAATTTTCTTGTTTTGTTCTTTAGTATCTTCTACTTACTGCCATGAAAAAAATACGCGATTTGGATCAGAGTTGGGTCCAGTAATTGAAGGAATGCTTAATAACTTTTTTGGGAGTCTCAGTGGAACTGCACTTGATCCCTTAGCTATTTTCAACATGACTATTCCAACAGTACCGTAAGTATCCCTTTTAATTCCGCTTTGATTTATTTCTAGCCTTGGTAGAAAAAACATTTTTTGCAAAAGAAAATGTATTGATGCTACTAGCAAGCACAGTTATGTTAGAAGGCAATTTCAGGAGTAGGCTCTTTACATGCCAAAGAAACTCTTGTTATTTGTCTAATAATTACAATAGTCGATAGTAGTAACCTATCTAGTACTTTGAACCGTGCTTAAGTAATTTGTCTTATCTCTAGCATGTACATGAATATATACTATGGTTTCACGTGCACATAGCAAAAAAGCGTGCCATCCTATAGACTGCCCAAACACGTTTTGAGAGTATAGTCAAGGTTGTATAAGACAATCAGACTGGTTTTTTGCTATTGATGTCAATTGCACAAGGAATTTCACAAGAATATGCAGCCTACCTTCACGTGCACATTTTAAAAAAGCTGGCAAACCTATAAACATGTTTTGAACATGTTTATACATGTTTGGTCCAACATGTTTTGAGAGTATAGTCGAGATTATATAACACAACCAGAGGGATTTTTGAGGCAACATCCGTTTTCTAGGGCCAATCAGAGACATCGGAGGTTATTCTATATACGATAACTCGATTGGTGATTGGATTCAAATAAAAGCAGTGATTTTCATTGCAATTCATATTAGTAAGAGAATTGAATTAAGAGAGAATAGTTTATTTGAGAGGATATTAGTAGTGAAAATGAGTGGAGCATTTACATTATTGGCGATTGATGGTGGAGCCGACAGCAGCAGCAAAGATATACGAGTACCAAATGTGGCTGTGGAAATAACCGGAAGCTGTAGACTATGCCTTGAATGGGACGATATGTATACTCGATACATGATATCGTTAAGCAAATTTTAGCTGGAGGAGCAATTAAGTTTTGCTGCAAAACTGAACATTGTGCATATAAATAGACTTTAGGCAGCATTAGATGTGCTAGTGAAATATATTGATGAGAACAAAATGCATCAGTAAATATTATTATTGTAATTATGCTCAATAAAATTGTTTCTAAATCAAAGGTATTTTTCTTTCTATAGTAGACTAGCGTATACTTTTTAGAGTAGAAAAAATTCTGGTTAGTCTGAAGTTGGTTGTGAGAGTGTTAGGACTCTAAAAAATGGATAGATTTGAGAAAGAGCGAATCATGGGGAATCTAGTGCTTATGGAAAAACGTTTGATTCTAGATGACGATTTTTTAGAGCTGTCTATTCAAAGGAAGATATTTTCACAGGGAATGCTTATCGATATAATGAAAACTGATTCTCCATCATTAGACTACTGCATGAAGCTTTTACGTCGTGGTCCAAATGCATTTACACAATTTATTGATATATTAATCACGACACGTCAAAATGATATTGTGGATATGCTTTTAAACACTAGTTTAGAAATTTAGGACTTTTTTTCTCGTGAGAAAGATGGAGTTCAAGGATGATTTACTCCTCTCTCTCTCTCTCTCTATCCCACTCAATTTGTTGTTGTTGGTAGCTCAGTTTCATTGTGGCCGTGAGAGTGTCAACACATGAAAAAATGTTCCATACATGTCCACTATATATGTACACACTGGGCAGCTGGTCATCATGTGAGAATTGCACAATGATTGATGAGTATGATGAAAAGTGTAGATTATGCAACCCGTGTAAATTGCATAGAGGATATGCTGTGCAAAATCAAGGGTGTAATTCCTGTCTTGAAGAGGTTTGTGACTCTCATCCTAGAGGGCACCTATGCTCCAATTGCCACTATGATAAATGTAATCAATGGGAGAATACATATCCCGGTATGATTGGAAAGAATCCTAAGCGTGATTTTTGTTTATTGCTACGAGATTGGTATCATCGTGGTTTTAGATTGTTCTGGGAGGAGGAGCCGGGTCAGCGATTCAACTGTTGGAACAAGAAAAGAATTTGGTTTCTACGTCATCGTTGTGAAGACAGTGGGTGTTACGATTATAAGCCCACTGATTTTTATTTGGCTGTGACGGAATGTGATTCGCCACTTGAGGACACTATTTGTGACATTACTTCAAATAAACAAATTGAAACATGTGAATTCTATAGAATGAATGAGAATAGTATCATTGACAATACAAAGAGATATGACAAGAGTGAGGCTACACTTTTCTGTAGAAAATGTGACCCTGACATTGCAGTACATCAGGATCAGTATACTGTGAATTCAGATAATCTACCTGCATTAGTTGTTGTTGACAAATACCTATACCTAGTAGAAGATGAAATGTAAAGAGTAGAAAAGTCGTTTTTATCATGTATATACATTATTTCATTCATTAATAAACAATTTCACATACATTTTTAGAACATTTTATTCGTAGCTCAGTAAAATCAATATTAAACACGCTTGTAAGTATATTTTCCACTAGAAAGTCGTTCAATCGAGGTAAGTCAACGTAGATGTCGAGAAACTGCTTGTAGGTATAGCCACGACATCTGAACATGAAAAAGAGTAGTGCCTGAAAGCCAAATGTCTTAGTCGTTAAATCCTGTACTCTTCGTTGATTTTGAATAATAGTTTTCCCACTGCTTTCAATAAAGTTGCTGATGTATGGAGTGTAGAATTTATATGATAGGCCAAGAGGATCAAAAAATTCAATATTCTTCGCTGTTTGAAAGATGCATAGCCAATGGCCTGTCTTCAAAGTCGATGGACTGCTATTAACAATAATTAGGGTATTGTTAACACTTGGAATTTTTTCAGTGAAGTCCGATGGTATGCAAAAGGACTTGTACTGCGACATGTAAGGATCCATACTAAATACGTTGATTATTTGGTTTGTGTTCATGGTACTAGGTCTAGTAGAACACTGCCGTCGGGTGTGATTTCCCAATAGGTTTCAAATTGACACAACGATATTAGCGTGATACTCTCAGTCAAAGCTTCGGCAAATGTACACTCTAAACGTAAATTCCCTGTTCGTGCTATACTCATATCCTGAGTCCCCGAAAAGTCTAAAACAATTACCCCTTAATTTTTTGAAAACATTGAGTTGGTTATTCCATTTACAAATAGTTGAGAGTCATGATCTAGGGATTGCATGGTCAACTCTTACAGAGTTCTATTGTATTTTTTGTGAGATGATAGAGTGTACAGTGGAATCCCATTCACTTTGCACACAAGGCTAGTTAGACCAAAAAAATTAAAATCGTGGGGGGATTCAGTCCAGGATCCAACGGCACTACCACTCTTTACAAAGGCCAAAGCCAATTTTGATGGGATTTCTCCATTGATAAATGATGAATCGCTATAGCTACGAGAGCCAATGGCAATGTGACGTTGATTGGTGATCGTTTGGGGGACAAGAAGTTTAATGTTGTTACCATTAGCTCTTAGTCTTTTTAATACCAATACAACAGCGCATATAACTTGCTGTTTTTGGACGTGGAGAATTGCCTAAGTGATATTGAAATCTGCATTAGGTTCTACAAGGAGTGTTTTTCTAAAAATGAAATCCGATGGATTCAATTGCAGCTTTATTTCACTCTTGACATTGGGGACTAGCCATTGGGGTATATTGAATATCTCATGATTTAATTTTCCAACCAGATGATACTCCTGGCTCACTACAGTAGTCAACTCGCCGTCAGTATCAACACCTGATCGATATTCATAGCCAAATGATTGTCCTCTCAACTCCTTGTATGCCTTGGGTTTCATCATCATAAATGGTATGTAGCTTGCATAGTTGGATAAATTATTGCTAGTGCTCACCAATGTTCCATTAATAAATACATTAATTTGTTTGAATAGGTTGTGTAGAATACAGTTTTCGTATGAGATACCATCGGCAACAGTTGGAGTTGTATTATCTGAATTTTTCTTCAACGCAACATTTAAATCAATAAATGTTGATGACAAATCAATGAAATAGTCTTCATTGGAAAATATTTGAAAGTGTATATTTTCCGAGAGGGGTTGTTGGGGTTGAAATTGTTCATACTAGCCATACTTCACTCTGACATCAACATTTTCAACATTGAACAGATTCAATGAGGAACTGATTGATGGATGTGATTCCTCGTGGGGGAGATAAGTCATGTTAAGAGAAGAAATCCTTCTTTGATCTAACAATCTTTTTCTTCTTCTTCTGCTTATTGGTCTTCCTTGTTTTATTCCTCAAAGTCCTTGTTGATGTCCTTCGCTTCCCGCCTGGGTTGGAGACTGATGAGTGAATGACGCGCACGCATCCTTTTCAATCCCTTCCCATTTTGCTGATATTTTAATTGCTCACCAACGGCTCTTGCTGAAGATCTAATATTTTCCTTAACACTCTCCTTGAAATTCTTGCCCGACCCACAGTCCTGTAGTATGGAGGCAGCAAAATTTGATGCAGCAGTCACAAGATATTTTCTGGCAAGGGGTAGTGCAGAATGAAATAGCCTAGAAAACCAGCTACCAAGACAATAGCCAGACATTGTAGTAGGCCCCTTGTAGTAGTCCAATCCATTGCCTATTTGACGTGGACTCAGAGCACCAACATAACAATCGATATCGGGGAAGACAAATGGAATTCTTCTATTGTTCATTTTAGGTGATTGTGTTGCCGACAATGGGTCGAAAATGACATGTAATCACTGCTAAGCCTTTTGTTATTGCTAGAGGATCACCCAATACTGAAGATGCTTTATATTATAGTGATGAACAAGTTCATGAGTTTTTTTTCGTTCAAGAACACGTAGGAGGGGGACATTTGAATTACTAACTCTCGATGTTTCCACAAAGGATGCATAGAGAAATATGCAAGAGTCCGAGGCGAAACCAGGTGGATAATCAACAAAAATAACTTGATCCATCCCGTAAACGGTGCCAGCGTTTTTCCCATTGATCATATTCTGTTTAAAGCCAAGAACATCTCTCAGATTATCATTAAGAATAATTATTTCAGTGTCAACAGGTGAGGTAATGTAAATTTTATCGTGTTCCAATGAATAATTAAAATGGAATGTCTCATTCCTACGATATGAGATTTTTCTATTCATTGTACGACACAAATCTGTCATATTATCGTATGCAATATATTTCAATTTGACATGTGGATATTCGCTAGATTTAAGGGCTTCAACCCATTCATAATCGACAAAGAGTGACCAATTGAATGGTATAACTTTTATATCATACACACGATCCTTTCTCAGGATGTCATATTTATTTTTGAGAATACAGTCGACAAGAGCCATTTCATCAGCACCGTCAAATTTGATGGCGGGGGAGAGTTTCGTCAAAAATACCTTATTGTATTCCAGTCAATGTAGAGAGAGTCAAAGACATTTGCTATGATATTTACATAAAAGTCACCGACAATTGTTAATGTTTTCGGAACCGATCAAAGAATCAAAATTAAATTTAGTTCCTCTCCAAAGAACAAGTAACTGTTTCTTGTACCTATGAGTCCTAGTCTTCAATGTCATTTCAATGTGATATATTTCACTAGTGTTTTTAACTTTTTGTAGTTAATAGTCATAAAAGCCGCCGAGAATCTCTTCATCTCTGGTATCGCGCAAACGATAAGTTATGGGTTTAGTGTCTAGGATTTTTGTCACTTTAAAAAGTTCTGTGGACCACAAGTAATTCCCCTTTTCCAAAACATTAGTTGTTCTATTAATTCGAACAGTATCACCAACATTGAATTTATTTTTCTTCTTGACAATCGATTCATTGGAATATTGTTTAAGAAAGGTGTCAATTATATCATGTTCAGAATAATGAACTTCCGTTGGGGTTGAGTTGGACAATGATCGATGAGGTCGTTGATTGTAAATCAATATGATTTTATCTAAATCATGAATGAAAGCAGATGTATTTTTCAATGTACAATATCTTGAAATTAAAAGTCTAATAGTTCTTATCAATCGTTCGGCCAATGCAGCCTTTATAGGACTATGACTATAATAGAGCAGTGTGCTATTTTTTACTAGTACTTTTGCAACATGGAGGTTAACACATTCAAAACTGCAATCTATATGAATTTTTTTATAAAAATCCTGTTCGATAATATTCTGAATAGCCTGAGCAACTTCAATTTCTCTCTTTGATCGCAGTGGAATTGCATGTGCATAACGACTATAAACACTGATTGCAAGTAGAATGTACTTGTATGGTGTATTGTGACGTCTTTGAATCTCATCTAGAGTCAGGAGATCTGCTTGCATTATATGCAATGGGAAAAAGGCTTTAGTTTTTCGATATTGATTAGCACGAAGTCTATGATTTCTATGCAGAGTGTAACTTGATTCATTTTGTAGATAGTCTTTTACAATTTTAGTTTGAACACCAGTGACTTTGGAAAGAGTGGTGGGGGAACTTAAACTCCCTGCTTCACCAATATTTTCATAAGCACCTTTCAGAACTTCAACTATTTTGAACGTAAGCACGTAGTAGAACGTCCGCTACCCTTTTGCATACTAGTTGCGGTTGGTGATGGGGGTGATGGTGACATGATACGTTTTCGCTTTTGTCTAGCTATCAGTGGTATATACCTCCTCGTCACCATTGTCAAGTTTCTACTAGGTGTGCTAGTATTTTCAAAGATTGATTTAAAATCTTCTTCTTCTTCTTCTTCTTCTTCATATTTTAATGGTATTTTTGATGACGATGGTGCATGTTCATTTAATTTTTTTAGAATTTGTCTATTGCTAATAAGGCTTTTGGGGAAGTTTAATGTATTTAGAAAGTTGTATAGATGAGCGTCAAATGATAATAGTCCTTTACGATTTGTAACTATATAATAGATTAAATTAAGTAGATTATAGCTCTTGCCCTGAATTATAATCCCTTTCCCATTGCCATCAACTTGAATATGGTCTTGACCACTTTCCATGAATTAGGTTAGGAGTTGTTTAATTTGTTAACTTTATGAGTGGGGCATTAGATTTTCAAATTTCGACACAATCGAATACAATTACTCCTTCTTTAATTTTGCTCTAGCAGCAGAATCCTGAGGAGATGATTCTTTTTTATGGTCAATACCACTGGTCTTCGCACGATAGGGCTTATGTTTGTCCACTCGGCGAAGTGCATCTTGAAGTAAAAGCAGCTTTTTATCATCCTCAATATTCTCGTTGTCAATGAATTTACTCAGATTGTTCTCAAAGTGTTCCACGGGTGAGAGAGCGAGTTCTATTGGAGTCAATTTATAGGGTTTTGCCATTCTCTTTAGAGAAAACTGTTTACAAGTCCAGCAATAATTGGCAGTAAAAGTGTGAAAAAGCTACCGCCCACCTGAAGAAGACATTTCTTTTTAAAATTCTTTCCTTTCTTTTTAGAGGCCAATGTACGTACAATGGAACGATGTTGCTTCGCCTGTTGTTCAACTACTTCTTGTAGTTGAACATAACCCTCGGTCAAATTTAAACAAAGTTCAGATATTAGATTAATGAAATCATTGTCAATACCATGTTTGAGTATTGCTTTTCTAAGCGAGGGTTTTGAATTGCTTAGAACTGAAAATAAATGTCTATTTTCATGTAGTTTCTTCAGTGTCAAGATAGCAACTAATAGCCTTTTTTAGTGTTCACGGGGAGATATACTTTAATTTCATTGTCAAAATATCTGTAACTACACGCAGATCCTCGGGTGTATTTTGATTAAGATCCAATAGGATATAGCCGTAGAGTTTATTAATTGCCTGATTGTATGCTGAGAGCAGAAATTTAGGGGCGCCGGGGTATATTTGTTTATTGAGAGTTATTAGCGAGCTAGAATCACGAACAACTCTGTAGATGATATAGTAGGTGCAGTTCAATGCAAGTGATCGCATACATTTGCTCTGATGAAAGAAATTATCTAAAACCAGAGTAACGGAAATCTGTTCATGATGAAAGCGAACAGTGAACAGTTGTAGCATTTCTTGGGACCATTGTTCATTAGATTCAGCCAGATCGTCAATAATCAGCCAAGAGTTTGGTTCAATAATGGTGAAAAAATAAAGTCCCTGTATGAATTGTATCTGCACCAATCCCGTCGTGCCAATTGCTTTTATTTTATCGTATGACTCCTGCCAAATACTGTAACAATAGTAGATTTTTTTTCGGCTTTTCAACAAAAATTTTATTGCAATTTTTAATTATTTTAGTTAAGAGTGTTGTTTGGCCTGACATTGATGGCCCACACAGAAACGATCTGAATGGTGTTTTAAATTGATACATGTTCCTTTCAACAGTTCACCTAGCCAACTAACTGTAGACTATTGCTGTCTAAGGACTTAATAAATTCCCTACTACTCCGTTCAAGAATAATGAGAAGACGAATAAAGAATCATATTTTCTTTTATTATACGAATAAAAGTTACAAAACTTAGAAAATATTACATTGAAAGCACATTAAACATGAAAAAATACACTTTTTTTAAATTTATTTATAAGAAAAAATACAACATTTACATAAGCACTAGAAAAAAAAACACTTTAATAAATACACTTTTTTTTATAAAAAAAAAAAATACAATATTTATTAGAATATGCACACACACTTAAAATAATAATATCAAACACTTTTATTTACAGCATTTGGTATGGGGTCCCCCCGGAGGGGCGGCCGCGGCGGCGGCCGGGAAGCACCACTGGGTCCCACTGTGGCGGGCCGGTAAGCGCCCTGGGTCGGGAAGCGGGGCCCGCTGCGGTGGGCCGGGGGCGGAGTGGGCATTAAATAGTGGAGATTGATCTGCCTTGCACACACGCATTGAAAATTGTTTGCGATAAAAAAAAACAATTTAAAAACACCCATCACCCAAAAATACCCTCCCACCCAATTTGTACTTTTTTAGTGAATTTAAGTTAATTTTTCTTGACCGAGTTGTTTTCTGTACTCTATGCATTCAACTCGGTCTGAAATTAAATAATAACCGCGTGGTAGTACCTTCACACCACCCTCACGTACATAGACTTTGCCCGATATGGCTGTAATTGCGTTTTTCTCTACTCTAATTGTGTAGTTTTTAAATTGTAAAGAGCGAATTGCCATGACTTTTGCTCTTGTGACTAAACTACGTTCCACACAGTTACTATACACACTCATGTCGAAATTATTTTTTACAAAGTGTGTAGGTACCCCCTTGCAAACTTGTTTGATATCCTTGTTGTGTGTTTCCACACAGTATACCTTCGGCCCAGGAAACACACCACTGGATAACAGATCGCTACCCGATTCAGATTTTAGCATTAACAATTGATTAGGGGCCTGGCGTTTCACTAGCTCTGGGTAGAGGGATTCGTCCCAATTAGTGTAGTCCATTCGTGAGCTAATGTACTCGCCATTTTCCAAATCATTCAATAGATTTTCAGTTTTGACTTTTAACAGGAGTGAATCAGTGTCCCCGTAATACAATTGAACTTGTCCCTCAATCGGCCACTGTACCTTGCATACATTATAATAAAATGACAACATGAGTTTCTTAGATATTTCAGTTATTGCACTCCCGCCTGCAATATTTTTATTTAAAATAATGTTTCTTTTCTTGCGATGTAAGAGCACCATATCAGAGTCTATGATTGTGAACGATGTGAACTTTGGATCCGCAATGATTCGAGCACAATCTTTGGGAATGGTTACAATGTCACATCAACTTCTTTTTCGTACGCTTTCGCACATTTTACCGAAAGCTGAGTTCAAAATGAGTTTTTAGACTTCTTTTTCAACTTTCGTTTTCGCTTGTGAACGTTTACTGACAAAAGTGTCAATAAACGTTTTCATATAAGGCTTTTGATCAAATTGGAGGGCTCTTTGAATCTTTGTGACCTTGAAACCATTGGACACCATCCATTTCAATAGCACGTGATGAACAACGATATTCTGTTTTGGGTTGAGGTCGGCAATTAGGTTTTGTTTGAAGGTACCCAGTGCATACTCCCAACCTCTACTAAAGATAAATTGTAGGGGCTCAGAGAGTCCCTACCCACCGGTCTATTTATGCGCGGAAAAACAAAGTCTTTTACCGAGTCATGGATTTCCATGGGTATTTCACCGTGAATTTCAAAACACCATCCCTGTGTCCCATTCTCCTCAACACTAGCAATGTTGGGGAAATTCAAAGCACAAGGATTGTCAAGCCATTTATAATTGTCACACGGCAAACAGTAGTAAGACATTGCCGATGGGTAAAGAGAATTCATATCCAAAAAAAACTGCGTCCGACTTTTCATCGGTCTGCTGTCCGGTCGGATCAGTTTTCATGATACGGTCCCCGTGAAAAACATACCCACCCCTCATTGATCTCTATACAAACAGATGCTGATCCACATCGGCGATCAGACCTATTTTTTCTTTTCTGATTTTAATTATTAAGTCCATCACCAGACGAGGAGTGGAAAAATAATAACCTTAATCCAACCCAAATTCCCCATAGATTTTATCCGTATTTTTGCACAGAATGTCCAGAAGAGTGAGTACGTCATTGGCCAAGTACATTTTACAATAATCCCACCCTTTTTTACACCAGCCCTTTGCCCAAACCCTCTTAGCAAATTCGTAGTCTCTAGTGGTGCACTCACTCTCAGTAAGAGAATTGTAAGAACCTTCAATGTGCGGTAATGACACCTCATCTAGCCTCGAGCCAGAGTTGTAATAATCATATGGATATATGCCCTTAAACGTTAATATATTTATACATTTCATCATCGGGGAAGCGCTGTTTGAAGAGGGGGAAGCTATCAAAATTGTCCCTTTTCTGTACCTGAATCAATTGACTTAAAGATTTCGGAAAGAAGCTGAGTCTAAAAACGGATTTTATTAAGGCACGTTTTACCCTTGTCAACTGTTTTCTACATGAATTCTAGCAGCAGTAGCTTCTCCGATGATTTGGGTATGATATTATATGAAAAACTACCATCTATCCATGCATCATTTAGAACTCCACCCTTGGCAATGCGGGCCAACGCCGGTAGAACAAACTTTAAGTCGTAATTGGAACTGTGTATAAAAACAGGTACGAAATGTTGCTGTCTCACATTTAAATTGCACTACTGATGTAATACTCCCCTAAAGTTACTCCCCCCCCCCCGGTGTAATTTCCTGCCACAAATGATCGTGGCCAATCACCTTCCTCCTCCCCCATTCCCAACACCATCATCAAATTCTCCCTTGCAAACCCAACATATTTTACGATTTTTAATGGCCAATATGTCAACTGGTGATAGGAGCATAGGATAGTTTGTGTAACGAAGGCGCAAAATTGCACCGTTTGTTGTTTTGATTAGACTGACAAATGCCGAGCGCGCATGCAGTCTTCACCGTCACCCAACATCTCAACTACATCCAGCACTTGCATGGTATTATTGGAATCTCGTTGCGCTTGAGCGTAAGAGACCCCTATGGCTTCATGTATTTTAACACGATTTTGATTTGATGAATCTTACACGTCTGTGAGTTTCACGTCGCAATATAAAGCGATCTTATTGCTCTGTAGGAGCGTGTATTGGAAATTCTTAAAACGTAAGATCGTTCTATCTCCGCTTACCGTCTCCACAGCCTGGTATCCATGACGTTTACAGTTTTCCATGTGATGCTTTAACTTTAAATCAGTCCAAAATCGGGACAGGCATGTCGGACAGTAATAACATACACCATTCCGATTTTTACCCTCATATAGAACCCTACTAATATCAGTAATTGGATTAAAATTTCCAATTGAATTAGGCTCTGTGGGTGGCTTGTATAGAAGCCACACCCAATGTTCCACTGATTCAATTGAAGGGGCCCTCACTGGAAATAATACGCCCTTCTTATCGCAACGGTTACCCTCCTCAAATTCGGTTTCATACTTTAACACCGTGACACCAATCTTTAAATGTGCATTATCCCGCTCGAAAATATCTATTCCTTTTAGTGTAACGAAAAATTGACCATTTAAACAACTAAAATCTACAATGGGGAACTTTGAACCCTCCTTACCATTAACTGCCATTTCATCTAACTTTTTCTTAGATGCATCTTTTTGAAGGGGTCTGTATGCGGCAATTAAAAATACATACTTGAAACACTGTAGCCTCGTATCGAAACAGACTCGTTGCATCCCCTGACATCCCTCTACATCTGAATGATATATCAATTCAATATTCCCCGCTCCACCTCTTACAATAAAATCCTTTTTGAATCTACAAATATTAACATTTAAACTTTCAATAAATAAAACCACCGACCCACTACCCCCCTCGTTATAATTTTCCCATTTACTTTCAATACTATTAACCCAATTTAGAAAACCTCCTCATAATTTGACAAAGGCGGGCGAATTGCCAACATCTCCGTGTGCAAGTATTTTGAATACAGGTCGCTCGCATTTTCATTAAAAAAATATTTTTAGTGCTATTGATACTTTTAAACTGACCCTCACGCCCCCATCTGTTGTTCAAGAAGGGCTCCAATCTTATTAGCATATAAATGTGTAGTGACCAGGGGATTTGTTATTATATCCCCTGACACTAGAGAGTTAAAGGGGTCACCGAATTTGGTGCTGTAGAACTTTGTTTGCTGCAAGACAGAGATGGAAAGAAAAAAATCTGGAAGTGGGGGTACTTGTGATGTTGCTGTATCGTTATTACTACTACTAGTTGTATCATTAACCAGAATGGTGGGGGGTGACATAGAATTGTCAATAGCACCACCCCCAGTCTGTTCAATTGCAATGGATGGAGGTGGCATGAAATCTTCTAAGCCTGTTAGTATGTCTTCCAGGGTGTTTGGGGATGTCTGATCAAGCCAGCATGTATGGACCTGTGACGGAATTTCTTTATGAGGACCCGGTTCAGATGCACTACTACTACTACTAACAACACCTAAATGCTCTTGCATAAAACTATCTGTCCATTCCAGGTCCTCCACCATGCCAATGTCAAAAGTTAAATCATCTAGGCTGGCCATGTTCCCAAAACACTCATTTAGAAAACCACTTTGCCACTCCATATTGTTTAGAACTAATGCAGGCTAATCTCTAAACTCCATTGGTAGTGCGAGGATTGGTTCAGGTCCACTAAAAATGAATGTTTCATGACCCGATGAAGATGGCGCTACTAATTCATTAATTTATAGAAAAAAACTTTATTTTCTATGTGAAATAACCACTATTTTATAAAATTAAAAAACCATGTTCATTTTTCACCCCATCCACAAAACTTAATTTTACCCCTCCTAGCATTATTTAAACTAAGAACTTGCCTCCACCCCACCCCCCTCCCCAGAAAGTTCAGAAATACGCAATAGTCTATTTATCCTGAAGCATTTCTATTCGTATGTTTACCCTGATATTAAATAAGTGCCATTTTTCACACCTCCCCCCCTCCTAGCATTATTTAAGTAAATAATTGCCTCCACCCCATCCCCCAGAAAGTTCAGAAAGAAGCAAAAGAGTGCTTTCTTTGACAATAAAAAAAAATTACATTATATTCAGCTATCTCTGAGGGGAGCAGATAAATTTAAAACAATAGTTGGGGGTTAATATTTTAATATCTCTTACAAACACCCTTACAGTATTGAAAAAATGGCGAGAAGAAAAGACTAAAAAAAAGTTGGAAAGAAATAGGTAGATATTTCTATAATCAGGTAGAAGGTAGGGGTAAAATACTCACATTTCCATATTCAAACTGCACTTGTGTGCCTGAAGTTCCTGGCAAAGCATGAAAGGGGGTGACCTCACGATCTTGAGTAGACGGGACTGATGCATTATGAGAAACCATCAACTCACTTTTCAATTTTCTGCCAGGTTGCATAGAGGTTTGCGCAGAGCTGGCACTGGCGTGAGAGGCTCCTGGCATTAAAAGTTGTGTGGTCATTGACTGGTCCAGAGCATGTGTAATGGAACCAGCATATCTGATGATGGAAGGCCTTGCAGCTTGCATCGATGGGGCATCGTTCCATCTTGCTCTCTTTTCAGGGGGAGAGTAATTGTAGGAATCCCCCTCCATAAAAAAGAAGAAAAATTTAGATTGAAATAATGACCCCTCTTTTACAGATAAATTGCCCTCTAAAGTTGATTCTGATGTTTGTAGCGCTCTATCTATTACCGCTTTAGAAATATTTAAAAAAGCTTCTAAAGTAAAATTTTGGAAAATTTTGAGTTTCGGGGGGAGGGGTGAAGGGGGATTCCAAAAACATCTTGCCATAATATAAATTATCCGCTAAAGTCGATTCTGATATTTGTAGTGCTCTATCTATTAGCACTTTAGAAATATTTAAAAAAGCTTCTAAAGTCAAATTTTGTAAAATTTTGAGGTGGGGGGGAGGGGGGATTTCAAAAACATCTTCCCATAATACAAATTATCCTCTAAAGTCGATTCTGATATTTGTAGCACTCGATCTATTAGTACTTTAGAAATATTTTAAAAAGCTTCAAAAGTAAAATTTTTGAAAATTTTGAGTTTGGGGGGGGAGGGGGGGGATTTCAAAAACGTCTTCCCATAATATAAATTATCCTCTAAAGTCGATTCTGATATTTGTAACGCTCTATCTATGAGTACCTTAGAAATATTTAAAAAAGCTTCTAAAGTAGAATTTTGGAAAATTTTGAGTTTGGGGGGAAGGGGGGGATTTCAAAAACATTTTCCCAAGAAAATATTTTGAATATAATTTGGCAGTATATCAATTCTGAATTTAATGTAGTATTCTTTAATTAACGATTTTAATATCAATTTTTTAGTATACTATAACGTTAGACCCTATTTTAAATTGACATCATTGTTCAAACATCACTTATGCTTTGCATTTCAAAGGCTTTACTCCCGTTTACTTTGACCAAAAAAAAGAATATCTTTGTCAAGGAAACCCTTGCCGCTATCCATAAACAAGTGGTATTAATAATTTCAGATAATGCACATGCAAAAGGTTGTTTTTAAATTGTCGCTCTTGCTAACAGGATTAAACACAGATGCTTTTAGACCGGAAAAAGACAGCACACTCTCTTTTTGATAATGGAAAAAGTGACATTTTGAACGAAATAACTATTTTTAAAGAATTAAACTTGTAAACAGAGAGGAGGATGGGGGGATGGGATTAACATAAAGGAAAAAAGAGCGTATTTAACGTTTTCTAGCGACTATAATCATCATATTGTAGAGTTTTTATTGTTGGGGGGAGGGCTATGCCCCCTGAAATTTGAATTTACTGGAGAGATGACCATGTAAAATTATTCTATTTGGGAATAAATTAAGAAATTTACTAAGCTGTACTCACATTATAAATTGAAGTAGGCATAACTTCAACGTCAATAATATTTAATGTATTATCCATGATATGTTAAAACATTATGAAAATTGAATTGTAATGCATGGTCATTATATGCAAAATCTCAAGGACGAATGTAAATCACTCCTTTTTATTTGAACCCAATCACCAATCAAGTTATCGTATATGGAGCAACCTCCGCTGTCTCTGATTGACCCTAAAAACGGATGTTGCCTCAAAAACCACTCTGGTTGTGTTATATAATCTCGACTATACTCTCAAAACATGTTGGACCACTTTATAGGTTTGCCAGCTTTTTTAAAATTTGCACGTGAAACCATAGTGCATATTCATGTACATGCTAGAGATAAGACAAAATACGCAAGCACGGTTCAAAGTACTAGATAGGTTACTACTGTCGATAACAAGAAATGTGGGGAGTACCCCGAAAGTTTGGGCAAAACAGATTTGGACTTAATTAAACAGGAAATATGAAATCCATATTAACTTGACTTCAGAAAACGAGGATAGAAGAAAGCCATTAGGCAAAACGAAAAAAGATATTAGGGGATTTGATACCCCATTTGGCACCCCCTATAGAATTTTCGCCAGCTTGATCATGAATATCGTATTACTCTGGTTTGCAATGACACACTTCATTGCATGAAAACATATTTGGTAAACTCGACATTTTTAGTGTAAGCAGTCTTCTGCCTTACGATTATTATTATTACCTATTTATACATTAAATTACTTACGATTATCATTATTGCGAGAATTGTTATTACCGATTCCGATCATTAGTATTGAGCAGAGACATGGACTATAAAAGCCGATGACAAAAACCGAATGGTGACTTGTGAAACTAAATCACTCCGAAAGCTCAGTGGTATCACTTACCTTGACCGAGTATCAAACGAATAACTGCTAACCTCCTTGGATTGCCCTCAAACCATCATGCCGACCATCAAACTTCAACAACTTCAATGGTTAGGACCCGTTAAGCGTATATCCCCAGCCCAGCTGCCTAAAATGGCCTTTGAGGGAAGAATAAATACCTCTCACCCCAGGGGAAGACCTCCTAAGCGCAGATGGGAAAATTTCTCTGACCACCCCATCCAAGAACTGCTGAGGACTGCAACAAAAAAAAGGGAGGCATACCGAAAATATTGTTATGATGCCATTAGAGGAGAAGCCCCGAATCGGTCAATCCGGCTGGATGGGAGTTAAGTAAGTAAGTAAGTAAATTATTAGTTTTATCTAATTATTCTAATTATTACTTATATCTTCATTAAATTATTCATGATTATTACCATGAAGACTATTGTTACGACTTATTTTTATAAGTCGTAACATTGACTATAATTTTTACTTATTTACAAATCTAGAATAATTGATTCTCCTTGTAAGCATGTGTAAAATTTTGTGTATGTGCATGTCTGTTGATTTCTTTGGTTTTTAATCAAAAACACCAAATGAAAATATGGCCTATCAATCATTACCGTTTCTTTTAAGCTGTTTGGTTCCAGTAGTACCTACTTGTGCTCCCTAGGAAAGTTCTTGACTATAGTTTGGAGCAATAGGTTTGTAATCATGTGGTTTTTGTTTCAAAGGCAATTCCAGCAATTCACTGGTGACTTCAATAATGATTGGCACGGGCCAATCATCATTTGACAATCATATTATCTGCACTTGTCACTGTCAACCTGCTATGAAAAGAACATCGCAATGTCAAATATGACCTTTAGGTATAACAGCAACATCATAGCAAAATAATATTTATATAGTAAACAAAATCCATTATAATAAACAAATAATAAACAGATATATGAAAAATACAATATAACAATATATGAAACATACATAATAAACAAAATACTAGTGAATGCTTGCTCAAACTTATTGTTATTGATATTAAAAAAAAAACTGTTGTATAATTAGAACTAAAACAAAATACCTATATTTGCTCTTTCAGTACAAGGACCAAAATTTTCAGAAACTTTCGGTAAGTTAAAATTTTATACTAGAGGCTATTGAGACATTCAACAATCGAACATGTGTTACCTAGCTATGATATTTAATAAATAAAAAAACACAAGTTTTTTTACTGAAAGTGAGGAGCAACATTAAAACTTAAAACGATCAGAAATTATTACGTATTTGAGGGGCTTGCACCCTCCTCAATACCTCGCTCTTTACGGTAAATTTTAGGTTTTTGTTCCAATTATTTAAGAATGACTCTTGATACACAAATACCGTTTAATTATAATAAAGGTAAAAGGCACTAGATCCTAAAGTCCAAACCAGCGGTGCTGATCTCCGTCTCAAGGCCCTTCAGCCAGGAAGTGCAACGGAAGGATGGGGTCAGCCATCTTTTGCTTTCGCACATCCTGTGCTTTCTGTTCTATTATTTAGAATAGTAAGCTATTTTAAAAATTCAAAAAAACACTTTAGCGTAAAGAGCAAGGTTCTGCTGAGGGGGCACCCCCCCTCATATACGTAATAATTTTTGTTTGTTGTAAGTTTTAATGTTTCTCCTAACTTTCAGTTGAAATTTTTTTTTTATTTAATTTCTGATAGTTTTTTAATTAATGCCAGAAAATCCAGCTCCCCCTCCCCAGAAAATTCCCTTCCCCCACAAATACTCCTCCTTGGAAATATCTTACCACGTAAACACCCCCGCCCGAAAACTTCCCCTCCTCAAGTATCTTTATACTTCCCAATAGACAATACTATATGTAAGCAATGGGTAAAGGGCATAATTTGCACCGCTTCCACAGGAGGCTGTGGGGGGTCGTGTCATCCTCAAAGGCATATTTATTAGATTTTTAGACCATGCTGAAAAAATGGCTATCTCAAAATTCTATCACACAATTTTGGTTAAAAAAGGGGGAGAGGGGGGGGGAGGGGGGCTAGCTGCCCTCCAATATTTGTGGTCGCTTAAAAAAGGAACTAGAACTTTTTACTTACGACCAAATGAGCCCTTCCCCGATTTTCTAGGACCACTGGTTTGATACGATCACCCCTGGAAAACAAAATAAAAATAAATAAACAAGCATCCGTTATCTTGCTTTCTTGCTTCCGTGACCTTGATTCTGGCAAAAAATTCAAATTCCACATTTTTGTATATAGGAGTTTGAAACTTCTGCAGTAGGATTCTCTGATAAGCTGAATATCATGGTGTGATTTTTATTACGAGCACTTGATTTTTTAAGGGGTTTAACCCCTTTTTTCAAAAGTTACAAGTTTTCTCTGGCTCGTAACGTTTGATGGGTAACATTAAACTTCCTGAATTTTATATATTTGAACAAGTATCAAAATTTGATTTTTTTGATGTATCTATTATTATCAAGACACTTACATTTATGGTTACTATTGAGCCGCATCGCTCCTTACTTCCAGTTCGTTACCACGAACTGTTTGACAGACCAATTCCCAAGCCCAGTAACCCCTTTGGGCTTGATCGGATCCAAATAATTTACCAGCTTTTAACAACTTTGTAAAAACAAAAAATGTCGACAGCCGGGAAATCACAGCTGAAGCTGTGAAGGTTGGTCAAAATTACGAATAATAAATACAAATTCGAGAGTGGGCCCTAGTTAACGACTATGCAATAATTTGTAGTAGCAAACTATGAATTACGACCTTATGAATATGAAATTAAAAATGCATTTAGAGTGTGTAATGACCTTATGACCAGAGCAAAAAAGGTTGTTAATTAGTTTTAGATTTTATTTAATATTTCGACAATTTTGCTCAGCAAGTCAAAATATATGGCCTAATTGATAACTTAAAAAGCCTACTACAGCAAAGCACTAATTTCTACGAATTTTGTGCTACGAAACACAAATTTTTTTCAGAATAGGGACAAGATGCCATTGACTTACTAATAGACGGTTCCATATTTGTCCCTAAGCATATACCTAGTCCATACAAAACGTAGGAATATTAGGTAGAATATAACCAATTTAAAGATTTTATTAACGTCCAAAATCAGGGAGTTAAACAAAAGAAATCAAACAGTTCGTGGTAGCGAAATGTAATTAAGGACCAACCCGGCTCAGTAGTAACCAAAACTCTAAAAAATGGAATTTTAATACCAATTAATACATAAAAAGAATCATATTTGTATGCTGATTTCAAAAACATAAATTTCATCAAGCTTAGTTCTACCCATCAAAAATCACGCGTCGTCCTAGAATATCACGGGAAGGCTCATTTGAACAGAAATTAAAAGTTCTAGAGTCCATATTAAGTGACCAAAAAAATCGTGAGCAGCCATGCCCCCTCCGACGCTAATATGTTTCCTTAAGTCACCCAATAAAAATTTTGAGATACCCAGATTGTTCAGCATGCTTGAAAAATATAATAACTATGTCTTAGAGGATGACTTAATCCCCCACAGTCCCCGGGGGAAGGGTTGCAAGTTATGAATTTTACCCAATGTTTACATGTAGTATTGGCTATAGGGAAGTATACAGATGTTTTCAGGGGATATTTTTTCTGGTAATGGGGGTGGGTGTGTGGGGGATTACGTTGGAGGATCTTTCCATGGAGGAAGTTTTCATAGGGGATGGGACATTGCTATGAAGGGAGCGCCAGATTTCCCAGCATTATCTAGACAAAAGATCAGAAATTAAATAAAAAAAGTTTTTCAACTGAAAGTAAGGAGCAACATCAAAACTTAAAACAAACATAATTTTTTACGTATATGATTGGGTTCACCCTCTAGTCAATGCGTCACTCTTTAAGATAAATTTTTTTAGTACTTTCATAAGAGCTATTATCTAGTACTTTGAGGAGCACATTGACGAGTACAAGAATAAACAGTGCAAAGGTTTGACGAGTGCAAGAATATACATTGCAATGGTTTGACGACTAAAAATATACACTACAGCTTCACGTGCATAGTTTAAAAAGCTGGCAAACCTATAAAGTGGTCAAACACGTTTTGAGAGTATAATCAAGATTATATAATGCAATCAGACTGGTTATTGCTGTAAATTTCAACCATACATGGAATTACACAAGAATATGCACTACAGTTTCACGGACACATTTTAAAAAGCTGGCAAACCTATAAAGTGGTCAAACATGTTTTGAGAGTATAGTCGAGATTGTATAACACAACCAGAGTGGTTTTTGAGGCAACATCCGTTTCTTAAGGCCAATCAGAGACAGCGGAGGTTGCTCCATATACGATAACTTGATTGGTAATTGGATTCAAATAAAAAGGAGTGATTTTCATTCGTCCTTGAGATTTTGTATTTAATGGCCATGCATTACGATTAAATTTTCATAATCTTTTAACATACCATGGATAATACATTTAATATTATTGACTTTGAAGCTATGGCTACTTCGATTTATAACGTGAGTACAGTTTAGTAAAGTTTCTTAATTTATTTCCAAATAAAATAATTTTACATAGTCATCCCTCCAGTAAATTCAAATTTCAGGGGGCATAGCCCGCCCCCCCCCCAAAAAAAAATACAAACTCTACAATATGATGATTATAGTCGCTAGAAAACGTCGTAAAATACGTTCTATTTTCCATTTTCTAAACCCCATCTTCCTCCCTCTGCTTACGAGTTTAATTCATTCAGTAGAAATAGTTCTTTCGTTCAAAAAATGTCATTTTCCCGTTCATGCTTTTAAAATGTGCTTTCTTTATCGGCTTAAATAAAACCATATGTGTTTATAATCCTGTTACAGAAAAGGGGACGGTTTTAGAAGCAGACTTTACACGCTTGTGTTATCGCATAGATTAATGACACATGTGTTCGTGTAATTCAGGACACTTTGAAAAAGAGATTCTTTTTTGGTCAAATCAAACGAGAGTAAATCTTTTGAAATGCAAAGCACAAGTGATGTTTGAACAATGTTGTCAATTTAAAATAGCGTCTAACGTTATAGTATACTAAAAAGTTGATATTAAGATCGTTAATTAAATAATAGTACACTAAACTCAGAATTGATATACAGCCAAATCGTATTCAAAATATTTTCTTGGGAAGAAATTTCAGTTTTGTATTAATTTTGGATTTTAGCTTGCCTTTAACAAACTTAGTCATAGCTAGTTGAAACTGTGCATAAAAAAGACATAGAGGGCTACAAGCACCAGAATTGGCTTTAGAGGACAATTTATGTTATGAGAAGATGTTTTTGAAATCTCCCTTCCCCCCAAACTCAAAATTTTCCAAAATTTTACTTTAGAAGCTTTTTTAAATATTTCTAAAGCACTAAGACATAGAGCATTACAAACATCAGAATCAATTTAACATGACAAATTGTGTAATGGGAATATGTTCTTGAAATCCCCCATCCCCCCAAACTCAAAATTTTCAAAGATTCTACTTTAGAAGCTTTTTAAATATTTCTAAAGCGCTAAGACATAGAGCACTACAAACATCAGAATCGACTTTAGAGGGCAAATTATATTATGGGAAGATGTTTTTGAAATTTCCCTTCCCCCCAACTCAAAATTTTCCAAAATTTTACTTTAGAAGCTTTTTTAAATATTTCTAAAGCGCTAAGACATAGAGCGTTACAAATATCAGAATCAACTTTAGAGGACAAATTATATTATAAGAAGATGTTTTTGAAAACCCCCTTCCCCCCAAACTCAAAATTTTCCAAAATTTTACTTTAGAAGCTTATTAAAATATTTCTAAAGCGCTAAGACATAGAGCGATACAAAAATCAGAATCAACTTAAGAGGACAATTTATTTTATGGGAAGATGTTTTAGAAATCCCCCTTCCCCCAAAACTCAAAATTTTAAAAATTTATACTTTAGATGCTTTTTTAAGTATTTGTAAAGCGCGAAGACATAGAGCGCTACAAAAATCAGAATCAACTTTAGAGGACAAATTATATTATGGGAAGATGTTTTTGAAATCTCCCTTCCCCCCAAACTCAAAATTTTCCAAAATTTTACTTTAGAAGCTTTATTAAATATTTGTAAAGCGCTAAGACATAGAGTGCTACAAACATCAGAATCAACTTTAGAGGACACATTATATTATGGGAAGATGTTTTTGAAATCCCCCATCCCCTCAAACTCAAAATTTTCCAAAATTTGACTTTAGAAGCTTATTTAAATATTTCTAAAGCGCTAAGACATAGAGCGTTACAAACATCAGAATCAACTTTAGAGGGCAATTTATCTGTAAAAGAGGGATCATTATTTCAATCTAAATTTTTCTTCTTTTTTGAGGAGGAGGATTCCTACAATTACTCTCCCCCTGAAAAGAGAGCAAGAGGGAACGATGCCACATCGATGCAAGGCCTTCCATCATAAGATATGCTGGTTCCATTACACATCCTCTGGACCAGCCAATGACCACACAACTTTTAATGCCAGGAGCCTCTCATGCCAGTGTCAGCTCTGCGCAAACCTCTACGCAACCTGGCAGAAAATTGAAAAGAGAGTGGATGGCTTACCATAATGCATCAGTCCCGTCTACTCAAGATCGTGAGGTCACCCCCTTCATGCTTTGCCAGGGGCTTCAGGCATACAAGTGCAGTCTGAATTTGGAAATGTGAGCATTTTACCTCTACCTTCTACCTGATTATAGAAATATCTACCTATTTCTTTCCAACTTTTTTTTTAGCCTTTTGTTTTCGCCATATTTTTTTAAAAACTCTAAGAGTGTGTGTATGTGTCAGAGATATAAAAATATTAAACTCCCGCCCAGACCAATTCTTTAAATTTATCTGCTCCCCTCAGAGATAGGTTAATATAATGTAATTTTTTTTATTGTCAAAGAAAGCACTCTTTTGCTTCTTTCTGAACTTTCTGGGGGAGGGGGGTGGAGGCAAGTATTTACTTAAATAATGCTAGGAGGGGGGAAATCAAGTTTTGAGGGAGGTGTGAAAAATGGTACTTATTTCATATCCAGGTAAACATACGACTAGAAATGCTTCAGGATAAATAGACAATTGCGTCTTTCTGAACTTTCTGGGGAGTGGGTTGGTGGCAAGTATTTAGTTAGAATAATGCTAGGAAGGGGGGGAGGATTGAGTTTTGAGGATGGGGTGATAAATGAACATATTTTTTTAACTTTATAAAATAGTGGCTATTTCACATAGAAAATAAAACCCTTTTTTCTATAGATTAACGAATTAGCAGAGCCAGCTTCATCAGGTCATGAAGCATCAATTTTTAGTGGACCTGAACCAATCCTAGCATCCCCAATGGAGTTTAAAGATGAGCCTACACTAGTTCTAGACAAAATGGAGTGGCATAGGGGTTTTCTCAATGATTGTTCTACCCCCTCCCCCAGAAAGTTCAGAAAGAAGCAAAAGAGTGCTTTCTTTGACAATCAAAAAAAAATTACATTATATTCAGCTATCTCTGAGGGGAGCAGAGAAATTTAAAACAATGGTGGGGGCGGGGGGTTAATATTTTAATATCTATGACACACACACACTCTTAGATTGTTTAAAAAAAAATGGTGAGAAAAAAAGGCTAAAAAAAAATTTGGAAAGAAATAGGTAGATATTTCTATAATCAGGTAGAAGGTAGAGGTAAAATACTCACATTTCCAAATTCAGACTTCGCTTATATGCATGAAGCCCCTGGCAAAGCAAGAAGGGGGTGACCTCACAATCTTGAGTAGACGGGACTGATGCATTATGAGAAATCAACCACTCTCTTTTCAGTTTTCTGCCGGGTTGTATAGAGGTTTGCGCAGAGCTGAAACTGGCGTGAGAGGCTGGCATTAAAAGTTGTGTGGTCAATGTCTGGTCCAGAGGATGTGTAATGGAACCAGCATATCTTATGATGGAAGGCCTTGCATCGATGTGGCATCGTTCCCTCTTGCTCTCTTTTCAGGGGGAGAGTATTTGTAGGAATCCTCCTCCTTAAAAAAGAAGAAAAATTTTGATTGAAATAATGATCCCTCTTTTACAGATAAATTGTCCTCTAAAGTTGATTCTGATGTTTGTAAGGCTCTATGTGTTAGCGCTTTAGAAATATTTACATAAGCTTCTAAAGTAAAATTTTGGAAAATTTTGAGTTTGAGGGGAAGGGGGATTTCAAAAACATCTTCCCATAACATAAATTGTCCTCTAAAGTCGACTCTGATGTTTGTAGCTCTCTATGTCTTAGCGCTTTACAAATATTTAAAAAAGCTTCTAAAGTAAAATTTTGGAAAATTTTGAGTTTGGGGGGAAGGGAGATTTCAAAAACATCTTCAAATAATATAATTTGTCCTCTAAAGTTGATTCTGATGTTTGTAACGCTCTATGTTTTAGCGCTTTAGAAATATTTAAAAAAGCTTCTAAAGTATAATTTTATAAAATTTTGAGTTTGGAGGGAAGAGATATTTCAAAAAACATCTTCCCGTTACATAAATTGTCCCCTAAAATCGTCTATGATATTTCCATCTCCCTATGTATTGGTAATTTAGAAATATTTAAAAAAGCATTTAAAGTAAAACCTAGGCAAATTTTTAGGTTTGGGGGGAAGGGGGATTTCAAAAATATCTCCCCATAACATAATTTGTACTCTAAAGTTGTTTCTGATGTTTGTAAAGCTCTATGTCTTAGCGCTTTAGAAATATTTAAAAAAGCTTCTAAAGTAAAATTTTGGAAAATTTTGAGTTGGGGGGAAGGGAAATTTCAAAAACATCTTCCCATAATATAATTTGCCCTCTAAAGTCGATTCTGATGTTTGTAGAGCTCTATGTCTTAGCGATTTAGAAATATTTAAAAAAGCTTCTAAAGTAAAATTTTGGAAAATTTTGAGTTTGGGGGGGGAAAGGGGGATTTCAAAAACATCTTACCATAATATAATTTGTCCTCTGAAGTCGATTCTGATATTTGTAGTGCTCTATCTATTAGTGATTTAGAAATATTTAAAAAAGCTTCTAAAGTAAAATTTTGGAAAATTTTGAGTTTGGGGGGAAGGGGGATTTCAAAAACATCTTCCCATAATATAAATTATACTCTAAAGTTGATTCTGATATTTGTAGCGTTCTATCTATTAGTGTTTTAGAAATATTTAAAAAAGCTTCTAAAGTATAATATTGGAGAATTTTGAGTTTGGGGGGAAGGGGGATTTCAAAAACATCTCCCCATAATATAATTTGTCCTCTTAAGTCGATTCTGATATTTGTAGCGCTCTATGTCTTAGCGCTTTAGAAATATTTAAAAAAGCTTGTTAAGTAGAATTTTGGAAAATTTGAGTTTGGGGGGGAGGGAGATTTCAAAAACATCTTCCCATGACATAAATTGTCCTCTAAAGTTGATTCTGATATTTGTAGGGCTCTATATATAAGTGCTTTAGAAATCTTTGAAAAGATTCTAAAGTAGAATTTTTGAAATTTTTGAGTTTGGAGTGGGGATTGCAAAAACATCTTCCCATGACATAACTTGTCCTCTAAAATAGAGCGCTCCATGTCTGAGTGCTTTAAAAATATTTAAAAAAGCTTCTAAAGTAAAATTTGGGAAAATTTTGTGTTTGGGGCGAAGGGGGATTTCGAAAACATCTTCTCATAACATAAATTGTCCTCTAAAGCAGATTCTGATGCTTGTAGCCCTCTATGTCTTTTTTATACACAGTTTCAACTAGCTATGACTAAGTTTGTTAAAGGCAAGCTATAATCCAAAATTAGTACAAAACTTAAATTTCTTCCCAAGAAAATATTTTGAATACGATTTGGCTGTATATCAATTCTGAGTTTAGTGTACTATTCTTTAATTATCGATCTTAATATTAACATTTTAGTATACTATAACGTTAGACGCTATTTTAAATTGACAATATTGTTCAAACATCACTTGTGCTTCGCATTTCAAAGGATTTACTCTCGTTTAATTTGACCAAAAATACAATCTCTTTTTCAAAGTGTCCCGAATTACACAAACACATGTGTCATTAATCTATGCGATAACACAAGCATGTAAAGTCTGCTTCAAAAACCTTCCCCTTATCTGTAACAGAATTATAAACACAGATGATTCTATTTAAGCCGATATAGAAAGCACATTTTAAAAGCATGAACGGGAAAAGGACATTTTTTGAACGAAAGAACTATTTCTACTGAATGAATTAAACTCGTAAGCAGAGGGAGGAAGATGGGGTTTAGAAAATGGAAAATAAAATTTATTTTATGACGTTTTCTAGCGACTATAATCATCATATTGTAGAGTTTGTATTTTTGGAGGGGGGGAGGGCTAAGCCCCCTGAAATTTTAATTTACTGGAGGAATGACTATGTAAAATTATTTTATTTGGAAATAAATTAAGAAAATTTACTAAACTGTACTCACATTATAAATCGAAGTAGCCATAGCTTCAAAGTCAATAATTTTAAATGCATTATCCATGGTATGTTAAAACATTATGAAAATTTAATCATAATGCATGGCCATTAAATACAAAATCTCAAGGACGAATGAAAATCACTCCTTTTTATTTGAATCCAATCACCAATCAAGTTATCGTATATGGAGCAACCTCCGCTGTCTCTGATTGGCCCTAAAACACGGATGTTGCCTCAAAAACCACTCTGGTTGTGTTATAAAATCTCGAATATACTCTCAAAACATGTTTGGCCACTTTATAGGTTTGCCAGCTTTTTAAAATGTGCACGTGAAACTGTAGTGCATATTCTTGTGCAATTCCATATATGGTTGAAATTAATAGCAATGACCAGTCTGATTGCATTATATAATCTTAATTATACTCTCAAAACGTGTTTGAACACTTTATAGGTTTGCCAGCTTTTTAAAATGTGCACGTGAAACTGTAGTGTATCAATGCTACTCATCACCATGCCTCCGTTGATAGGATCGGTCACGCTATGGCTAGTGGCACGGAAATTGTAGATGTATATTGTGTTGAAAACAATAATTTGATCTAAAGCAACTTTTAAGTGAGATTTTTCTATTTTTCACTATTTTTTAATTTTATATTTTTTCGTGTTTACTAATTTCTTATATTTATTTTCTGTATCACCATAGCTATGTCGATAGAATCGGTCACGCTATCGCTACTTTGATACAAGCTGTCATTCCCATGATTATGTTGATTCAAGAGGTCACACCATGCCTGTGTTGATTTCAGTGGTATAGTAAAGTTCAATACTATAACATAAATTCTACTAGCCCATTTGAACTCAAATAAACCGGTTTAAAAAACATGGGGTTCTTAGCAATGTTTAATTTAATCTTACGTAGTATCTTTTGTGCCAACTTGATTCTAGATACAAGCATCAAGCCATGATCTGAAGCATAAAATTGCTTGGCTTTCAAACATGCCAATTACGTTTACCTACCCGAAATTGTACTGGAAACAATAAATTGCAATCATTAGCTACAGTTTCACAATTTACATAGATGATGACAAAAAAATGATTCCCAGCAGGAGGTTCCTAGCAAGGTTTAATTTTGATCTCACGTAATATCTTTTGAGTGAACTAAATTCTGCTTACCAGCTTCAAGCCCACATCTAAAGGATCAAACTGCTTTTCTAGGTAACCTGAAAAAACACTATGTAAAAACGGCACATAAAAACAAGCAAACTATGTAAAAATTATAGGAAAATACATAAAGAACAGATCGTGGTAAGGCTGAAGCATTAATCACCCTTGCGATCATGTTTAATTCTTACTCTTTTGCAGATAAGCTCTCTTTAATTCACAGGTTACCAGGTGGCTATCTTGATGCTAAAATTGCTTTTACTGAAGTAAAAGGGATGTCGAACTGCCGTGCCGATAATGTGGATGTAGACATTAAGGCGGCTGGAGGTTTTGTACCTGTTGAATACAACGGGACAATGGATATGAACTTCAGTCTTCCTTTATTACAGGTGAGTCCATTTATATTTATATACTACTTGTAACTTATTCCTATTAACATGTTCCTCTCTTAAATCTGTAATTAAATCATGTAAGTTTATATATATATATATATATATATATATATATATATATATATATATATATATATATATATATATATATATATATATATATATATATATATATATATATATATATATAAGCTACGATATCTGGGTATCATGATTGCAGAAACGATCGGTAAAACCAGGCAATCCATCGTCAAGCAAACAACTACAGCCATTAAACACACTTACGCGTCTATAGTGTCGAATCGTAGACGGTACTCCTGGAAACTTCTAGCCTCAATTTATGTTTCAGTTTCCTAGCCACATATAATCTACCTTGCCGGTGCATCCCAGGTGCCGACAGTGAGAGACTACAGAAAAATCCGAAAGTGCTACTATAAGTATGAAAAACTTATAATTTATATATCCATGTGATACCGGAATTCTCGACTGGAAAAATATGGACTTCCGGAGCCATCCAAGCAATGGTCGACCATTCGGGAAAATTCAGTGTTCAAAGTCAGATTGATGAGACGTCGTTTTTCACCTGCATTTTTTTTAGTTTCGTATCTTTTTTCTTTTTTGTTGTGCTCCACTATAATCTTTTTGTAGATGGTGGGTAATTAAATTATTATTATATATATATATATATATATATATATATATATATATATATATATATATATATATATATATATATATATATATATATATATATATATATATATATATATATATATATATATATATATATATATATATATATATATATATATATATATATATATATATATATATATATATATATATATATATATATATATATATATATATATATATATATATATATATATATATATATATATATATATATATATATATATATATATATATATTCTATATATATATATATCTATATATCTATATATATATATATATATATCTATATATATATATCTATATATATATATATATATATATATATATATATATATATATATGTGTGTGTGTGTGTGTGTGTATATATATATATATATATATATATATATATATATATATATATATATATATATATATATATATATATATATATATATATATATATATATATATATATATATAGTCCGATTTCTACTAAGCTTCAAATTTTTGGTTTTCTTTTTTAAGGTTTTAGAATTGTTTGAATCCCTTGCTAAAATATATACAAATATTTTTACAATTACCATTTTTTTGTTCTTTAGGTAATTTAATGTCTTTTTATAACGAATCTTTTCAAAAATATTTGATTATTACAGCAAGTCCAATTTCTAACAACGATTTCTACTATGCTTCAAACTTTTGGTTTTCTTTTTTAAGGTTTTGAAATTGTTGTAATTTCTTGTCAAAATACAGACAAATATCTTTGCAATTGCCATTTTTTTGCTCTTTGAGCAATTCAATGTACTTCTACATACCTGACAATCTTCAATTTTTCTTATAAGTTTGACAAGTGTGACAACGTTGTTGCAATACTGATGTATATAAAAATGATGTCACTCACATTAATAGTTTTTTTTTCCAAAATCAAGGCTCCTAACGAATTTTCTCAAGATTCTGACCTATCTAAATCGTTTTTTAGGCCACAATGTTCCATGATGCTAATTTTCCCGAAAAAAATGGTTTCTATTAAGCCTCAGATTCCAATTGCATCAAATAAAAATTTGAGATAGCTATTTTGTTAAAAATAGTTCAAAGGTCAGATAACAAAACTCCGATGTCAACGCAACTCCCCATGGCCTGGGGGCAGGCGTTGTAAGTTATGCCTAGGGGCATATAAGGTTCTTATGAAAGGGATGCTCGTTTAAATTTCAGAGAAGACTCACTTAATTGGAAATTGAAAGTTCTATTTTACTTTTTAAGAGTCAAAAGTGATCGGAGGGCAGATAGCACCCCTCCCCACCCTTTTTTCTCCCAATGCATAAGATAAAAATTTGAGATAAACAGTTTGTAAAAATAGTTCAAAGGTCAGATTACAAGACTCCGGTGTCGACACAGTACCCCCAGGGCCTGGGGGCAGGGGTTGTAAGTTATGCCTTGGGGGCATATATGGTTCTTATGGAAGGGGTGCTCGTAAAAACTTCAGAGAGGGCTTATTTGATTGGAAATTGAAAGCATTAGTTCACTTTTTAAGATTCAAAAGTGATCAAAGGGCAGCTAGCCTCCCTCCCCCCACGCTCATTCTATCCCAAATACATCAGATGAAAATTTTGAGATAGCCATTTGGTTAAGAATAGTTCAAGGATCAGATAACAAAACTTCCTGGTGTCGACACAACCCCCCGGGCCCGGGAGGTAGGCGTTGTAAGTTATTATTACCTAGTTCATTTGTTATTATGGAGTGTGATCATCTCTTACTAGATTAATCAAAAAACTTTTTGCAAAAAATAAGTTTTTTAAAAAAAAGTAAAGAACTCCATTAAACCAAAAATTAACAGAAATAGAATCAAATAATTTACCAAGCATACAACTACCACAAATCAGTATCAATAAATAAATGAAACCCAAAACAAACTTAAATTAAAAAAAGTCGAACTCAAAACGAGCAAAAATTAATCTGAGTAGGGTTCTAAACCCTATGCTTTCTAAAATCCACAATATAATTTATACTAATTGAAAAAAATCAAATGAATTTACTGAAAAAATGTGCATTGTCAGTTTAATGGTTCTAGGCGAATACCCCCCGGCGAGTACCTCCCCAGAAAATACCCCCCCCCCCCCGCAGAAACTACTTCCGGAAACTACCCCCCAGAAAATACCCCCGTGAAAAAAACAGTTTGTGGTAACGAACTGTAAAAAAGGAGCGACCCGGCTCAATAGTAACCAAAACTCTAAAAAATGGAATTTAGATATCAGTAGATACATCAAAAGAATCGGATCTTTATGCTGATTTCAAATATATAAGTTTCATCAAGTTCAATTCCCAATCGAATAAGTCCTTTTTGAAGTTTCTACGACAACACTTTCTATAAAAACCTTATATGCCCCCAGGGCATAACTTACAATCCTGTCCTTGAGGACCTTGGGGGGGGGGGGGTTGTCATTCTTAAATACCTTATTTCCTAAACTTTCGACTACGTTGAAGAAAATGGCTATCTAAAAGTTTAGATTGGATATGAGTAGGGTGTATCTATGGAATTCTATGGGGCCCCTAGGAATTCCCATGCTATTCTACGGGTCCTCTACACCTTTTCAAAGAGAGTCAGAACTCCCTCACATAGTTTGACCTAGAAATTTTTTCTTTTTTAATCGAAAACTAGAGATTGTCAAATTGCGTATTTAGGAATGGTTTTGTAGGGAAAGCTGTCTATCACTCATGTGTTATCCACAGTTCCATTTCTTTGAAGTCTTTGCTATCAAGAGTGGTTTCTGATTTGTTTTGGACAATTGCCTTTAGCCAACAATAGTTTGATATGAATGTGTCGGTAGATAGGATTTGCGAATTTGATCCTATTAAGGCGGAGAAAAAAAAGAAAAGGGTTTAGCATTTGCGAATACTCTTGGAGTACTTATAATGCTGTACGATTGGGGCCGAGCTGCTAGCGAAAACCCCATCTGGATGAGTTGAAATAAAAAAATTTAACAAGACATGGCTGAAAAGTGTTTTTGGGGAGAAGGGCTGATTGTGTACTGTATAATACACAAGTGATGTTTGGACAGTGTTGTCAATTTAAAATAGTTTAATGTTATACTATATGAAGAAGTTGATACTAAGAGGGGTGTAGATGACAATAAAAGAATTGTAATAACGGATAGCTTTACTTCTTCGATGTGTACCATATAACACATAAGTAATGGGGTGAAGGCAGAAGGATCTCTTAGGGTACTTATAGTGCTGTACGATGGGCCGAGCTGCTAGCAAAAACCCCATCTGGATGAGTTGAAATAAACAAATTTAACAAGAAATGGCTGAAAAGTGTTTTGGGGGAGATGGGTTGATTGTGTACTGTATAATACAGAAGTGATGTTTGGAGAGTGTTAACAATTTAAAATAGTTTAACGTTATACTATATGAAGAAGTTGATACTAAGAGGGGTAAAGATGACAATAAAAGAATTGTAATATCGGATAGCTTTACTTCTTCGATGTGTTCCGTATAATACATAAGTGATGGGGTGAAGGCAAAAGGATCTCTTAGAGTACTTATAGTGCTGTACGGTGGGACGAGCTGCTAGCGAAAACCCCGTGTGGATGAGTTGAAATAAAAATTTTAACAAGAAATGGCTGAAAAGTGTTGCGGGGGAGATGTGTTGATTGTGTACTGTATAATACAAAAGTGATGTTTGGACTGTGTTGTCAATTTAAAATAGTTTAACATTAGACTATACGAAGAAGTTGATACTAAGAGGGGTGTAGATGACAAGAAAAGAATTGTAATACTGGATAGCTTTACTTCTTCGATGTGTTCCATACAATAAATAAGTGGTGGGGTGATGGCAGAAGGATCTCTTAGAGTACTTATAGTGCTGTACGGTGGGCCGAACTGCTAGCGAAAACCCTGTCTGGATGAGTTGAAATAAAAAAATTTAACAAGAAATGACTGAAAAGTGTTTTGGGGGAGATGGGTTGATTGTGTTCCGTATAATACACAAGTGATGTTTGGACAGTTTTGTCAATTTAAAATAGTTTAAAGTTATACTATATGAAGAAGTTGATACTAAGAGGGGTGTAGATGACAAGAAAAGAATTGTAATAACGGACAGCTTTACTTCTTCGATGTGTTCCATATAATACACAAGTGGTGTGGTAATGGGAGTGGGGTGTCTTAGAGTACTTATAGTTTGATAGTGGAGTGGGGTGTTGCTAGCGAAAAACCCATGTGGATGAGTTGAAATAAAATTTTTAACGAGAGATGTCTGAAAATTGTTTTAGGGGGGATGGAGCGATGACAGATTGGATGTCTCAGACTAGTGATAGTGCTGTACTGTGGTACGAATCGCTTGTGAAAAACCCAAATGAATGACTTGAAATAAAATTTTTAACAAGAAATGTCTGAAAAGTATTTTTTGGGGGATGGGGCGATGACAGAAAGGATGTCTTAGACTAGTTATAGTGCTGTACTCTGGCATGAATTGCTTTCGAAAACCCGGATGAATTAGTTGAAAATAAAGTTTAACAAGAAATGTCTGAAATGCGCGATCAGAAATTAAGAATTGTCTTGAGGGGGGAATTTTCCAGGGAAAAGAGGAAGAATATTTTTACATGAAAACAACTTCAAAGGTATTTCGGAGGGGGTAGCTCACTTCTTATACGGGATAATTTGCATTTGTCTTAGTTTTTATTATGCTCCTTATTTCTAGTTGAAAATGCTTATTTTTTAATTTAATTGGGATGAAAAGTCAAAGTCTAACGTAAAGAACAAGGTATTTCGGAGGGGGTAGCTCACTTCATATGCGGGATAATTTCCATTCGTATTAGTTTTTAACGATGCTCCTTATTTCTTGTTGAAAATGTGTATTTTTTAATTTAATTGGGATGAAAAGTCAAAGTCTAACATAAAGAACATTGTATTTTGGATGGGGCAGCTCAATTCATATACGGGATAATTTGTATTCGTCTTAGTTTTTAACGATGATCTTTATTTCTAGTTGAAAATTCTTATTTTTTAATTTAATTGGGATGAAAAGTCAAAGTCTAACTTAAAGAACAAGGAATTTCGGAGGGGGTAGCTCACTTCATATACGGGATAATTTTCATTCGTCTTAGTTTTTAACGATGCTCCTTATTTCTAGTTGAAAATGCTTAATTTTTAATTTAATTGGGATGAAATGTCAAAGTCTAACATAAAGAACAAGGTATTTCGGAGGGGGTAGCTCACTTCATATATGGGATAATTTGTATTCGTCTTAGTTTTTAACGATGCTCCTTATTTCTAGTTGAAAATGCTTATTTTTTAATTTAATTGTGATGAAAAGTCGAAGTCTAACATAAAGAACAAGGTATTTCGGAAGGGGTAGCTCACTTCATATACGGGATAATTTCCATTCGTCTTAGTTTTTAACGATGCTCCTTATTACAAGTTGAAAATGCTTATTTTTTAATTTAATTGGGATGAAAAGTCAAAGTCTAACATAAAGAACAAGGTTCTTCGGAGGGGGTAGCTCACTTCATATACGGGATAATTTCCATTCGTCATAGTTTTTAACGATGCTCCTTATTTCTAGTTGAAAATGCTTATTTTTTAATTTAATTGGGATGAAAAGTCAAAGTCTAACATAAAGCACAAGGTGTTTCGGATGGGAGCAGATCACTATATATGCGGGATAATTTCCATTCGTCTTATTTTTTAACGATGCTCCTTATTTCTAGTTGAAAATGCTTATTTTTTAATTTAATTGGGATGAAAAGTCAAAGTCTAACATAAAGAACAAGGTATTTCGGAGGGGGTAGCTCACTAAATATACGGGGTAATTTCCATTCGTCATAGTTTTTAACGATGCTCCTTATTTCTAGTTGAAAATGCTTATTTTTTAATTTAATTGGGATGAAAAATCAAAGTCTAACATAAAGAACAAGGTAAATCGGAGGGGGTAGCTCACTAAATATACGGGATAATTTCCATTCGTCTTAGTTTTGAACGATGCTCCTTATTTCTAGTTGAAAATGCTTATTTTTTAATTTAATTGGGATGAAAAGTCAAAGTCTAACATAAAGAACAAGGTATTTCGGAGGGGCTAGCTCACTTCATATACGGGATAATTTCCATTCGTCTTAGTTTTTAATGATGCTCCTTATTTCTAGTTGAAAAAGCTTATTTTTTAATTTAATTGGGATGAAAAGTCAAAGTCTAACATAAAGAACAAGGTATTTTGGAGGGGGTAGCTCACTTCATATACTGGATAATTTCCATCCGTCTTAGTTTTTAACGATACTCCTTATTTCTAGTTGAAAATACTTATTTTTTAATTTAATTGGGATGAAAAGTCAAAGTCTAACATAAAGAACAAGGTATTTCGGAGGGGTAGCTCACTTCATATACGGGATAATTTCCATTCGTCTTAGTTTTTAACGATGCTCCTTATTTCTAGTTGAAAATGCTTACTTTTTAATTTAATTGGGATGAAAAGTCAAAGTCTAACATAAGGAACAAGGTATTTCGGAGGGGGTAGCTCACTTCATATACGGGATAATTTTCATTCGTCTTAGTTTTTAACGATGCTTCTTATTTCTAGTTGAATATGCTTATTTTTTTATTTAATTTTTGAATTTAATTGGGATGAAAAGTCAAAGTCTAACATAAAGAACAAGGTATTTCGGAGGGGGTAGCTCACTTCATATACGGGATAATTTCCATTCGTCTTAGTTTTTAACGATGCTCCTTATTTCTAGTTGAAAATGCTTATTTTTTAATTTAATTGGGATGAAAAGTCAAAGTCAAACGTAAAGAACAAGGAATTTCGGAGGGGGTAGCTCACTTCATATACGGGATAATTTTCATTCGTATTAGTTTTTAACGATGCTCCTTATATCTGGTTGAAAATGCTTATTTTTTAATATAATTGGGAAGAAAAGTCAAAGTCTAACATAAAGAACAAGGTATTTCAGAGGGGGTAGCTCACTTCATATAAGGGATAATTTTCATTCGTCTTAGTTTTTAACGATGCTTCTTATTTCTAGTTGAATATCCTTATTTTTTAATTTAATTTTTTAATTTAATTGGGATGAAAAGTCAAAGTCTAACATAAAGAACAAGGTATTTCGGAGGGGGTAGCTCACTTCATATATGGGATAATTTGCATTCGTCTTAGTTTATAACAATGCTCCATATTTCTAGTTGAAAATGCTTATTTTTTAATTTAATTGGGATGAAAAGTCGAAGTCTAACATAAAGAACAAGGTATTTTGGAAGGGGTAGCTCACTTCATATACGGGATAATTTCCATTCGTCTTAGTTTTTAACGATGCTCCTTATTTCTAGTTGAAAATGCTTATTTTTTAATTTACTTGGGATGAAAAGTCAAAGTCTAACATAAAGAACAAGGTTATTCGGAGGGGGTAGCTCACTTAATATACGGGATAATTTCCATTCGTCATAGTTTTTAACGATGCTCCTTATTTCTAGTTGAAAATTCTTATTTTTTAATTTAATTGGGATGAAAAGTCAAAGTCTAACATAAAGAACAAGGTATTTCGGAGGGGAGCAGCTCACTTTATATGCGGGATAATTTCCATTCGTCTTATTTTTTAACGATGCTCCTTATTTCTTGTTGAAAATGCTTATTTTTTAATTTAATTGGGATGAAAAGTCAAAGTCTAACATAAAGAACAAGGTATTTCGGAGGGGGTAGCTCACTAAATATACGGGGTAATTTCCATTCGTCTTAGTTTTTAACGATGCTCCTTATTTCTAGTTGAAAATGCTTATTTTTTAATTTAATTGGGATGAAAAGTCAAAGTCTAACATAAAGAACAAGGTATTTCGGAGGGGGCAGCTCACTTCATATACGGGATAATTTCCATTCGTCTTAGTTTTTAACGATGCTCCTTATTTCTAGTTGAAAATTCTTATTTTTTAATTTAATTGGGATGAAAAGTCAAAGTCTAACATAAAGAACAAGGTATTTCGGAGGGGGCAGCTCACTTCATATACGGGATAATTTCCCTTCGTCTTAGTTTTTAATGATGCGCCTTATTTCTAGTTGAAAATGCTTATTTTTTAATTTAATTGGGATGAAAAGTCAAAGTCTAACATAAAGAACAAGGTATTTCGGAGGGGGTAGCTCACTTCATATACGGGATAATTTCCATTCGTCTTAGTTTTTAACGATGCTCCTTATTTCTAGTTGAAAATGCTTATTTTTAATTTAATTTGGATGAAAACTCAAAATCTAACATAAAGAACAAGGTATTTCGGAGGAGGTAGCTCACTTCATATACGGGATAATTTCCATTCGTCTTAGTTTTTAACGATGCTCCTTATTTCTTGTTGAAAATGCTTATTTTTTAATTGAATTGGGATGAAAAGTCAAAGTCTAACATAAAGAACAAGGTATTTCGGAGGGGCAGCTCACTTCATATACGGGATAATTTCCATTCGTCTTAGTTTTTAACGATGCTCCTTATTTCTAGTTGAAAATGCTTATTTTTTAATTTAATTGGGATGAAAAGTCAAAGTCTAACATAAAGAACAAGGTCTTTCGGAGGGGGTCGCTCACTCCATATACGGGATAATTTCCCTTCGTCTTAGTTTTTAATGATACGCCTTATTTCTAGTTGAAAATGCTTATTTTTTAATTTAATTGGGATGAAAAGTCAAAGTCTAACATAAAGAACAAGGTATTTCGGAGGAGGTAGCTCACTTCATATACGGGATAATTTCCATTCGTCTTAGTTTTTAACGATGCTCCTTATTTCTTGTTGAAAATGCTTATTTTTTAATTTAATTGGTATGAAAAGTCAAAGTCTAAAATAAAGAACAAGGTATTTCGGAGGGGGTAGCTCACTTCATATTCGGGATAATTTCCATTCGTCTTAGTTTTTAACGATGATCCTTATTTCTTTTTTAAAATGATTATTTTTTAATTTAATTGTTATTAAAAGTCAAAGTCTAAAATAAAGAACAAGGTATTTCGGAGGGGGTAGCTCACTTCATATTCGGGATAATTTCCATTCGTCTTAGTTTTTAACGATGCTCCTTATTTCTAGTTGATAATGCTTATTTTTTAATTTAATGGGGATGAAAAGTCAAAGTGTAACATAAAGAACAAGGTATTTCGGAGGGGGTAGCTCACTTCATATACGGGATAATTTCCATTCGTCTTAGTTTTTAACGATGCTCCTTAGTTCCAGTTGAAAATGCTTATTTTTTAATTTCTTTTGGATGAAAAGTCAAAGTCTAACATAAAGAGAAAGGTAAATCGTAGGGGGAAGCTCACTTCATATAAGGGATAATTTCCATTTTTCTTAGTTTTTAACGATGCTCGTTATGTTGAGTTGAAAATACTTATTATTTAATTTAATATGTATGAAAAGTCAAAATCTAACATAAACAACAAGGTATTTTGGAGGGGGTAGCTCACTTCATATACGGGATAATTTCCATTTGTCTTAGTTTTTAACGATGCTCCTTATTTCTAGTTGAAAATGCTTAATTTTAATTTAATTGGGATGAAATTAAATTAAATTTTTTTTTAATGCAGTAGTTTTTCAGTAAGGGCACACACTCGATATGCTAAAAGTGTTTGATTCAATCTTTTAATTTGAGCATCGATGTTCTCACACACACACACACACACACACACACACACACACACACACACACACACACACAAAAACACACACACACACACACACACACACATACACACACACACAGACGCACACACACACATACACACACACACACACACACACACACATACACACACACACACACATAGAGCCGAAACACACACAGAGACGAGACATAAACAGAGGCAACACACACACAGAGAGGACTAATATACAGAGAAGACTCAAAAATAGAGACGACACACTCACAGAGACGACACGCACACAGATAAGAAACACACATAGAGATGACACACACACACATAGAGACAGCACACACAAATACACACGCACAAAGACGACACCCACACAGAGAGGACACACACACACACAAAGAGACGACACACACAAAGTGACGACTTACACATACAGATGACACACGCAGAGAGACGACAAACACACAGAGACGATACACATAGAGGGACAACACACACACAAACACACACACATAGAGCCAACTCACACACAGAGAGGACAAACACACAGAGACCACAGACTCACACACACAGAGACGACATACACACAGAGACGACTTACACACAGATAGGATAAACACGCAGAAACGACACGCACACACACAAATACGACACGCACACATAGATACAACACATAACAGAGACGACAGACACAAAGAGACGACTCACACACAGAGAGGACAAACACACATAAACGACACGCACACACACAGAGACGCCACACACATAGAGACAACACAGACACAGAGACGACACACACAGAGACAAAACACACACAGAGACGATACATACACAGAGACGACACACACACGGAGAGACGACAAACACACAGAGACAACACACACACACAAAGAGACGACACACACACAGATACGAAACACACAAAGAGACGACACACGCACAGAGACGACACACACACAGAGCTGACTCACACACAGAGAGGACAAACACACAGAGACGACAGACAAAAAGAGACGAATCACACACAGAGAGGACAAACACACAGAAACGACACACACACACACACAAAGAGAGAGATGAAACACACACAGAGACGAAACATACACAGAGGCGACACACACAAACACACACACAGAGGACAAACATACATAGAAGACACAAAAACAGAGACGAGACATTCACAGAGACGAAACGCACACGGATACGAAACGTACAAAGAGATAACACACACACATAAAGACAGCACACACACACACACACAGAGGACACAAACAAAGGGACGACTTACACATAGAGACGACACACGCACTGACACGACAAACACACAGAGACGATACACATAGAGTGACAACACCCACACAAACACACACACACACATAGAGCTGACTCACACACAGAGAGGGCAAACACAGAGAGACGACAGACACAAACACACAGAGACGACAGACACAAAGAGACGACTCACACACAGAGAGGACAAACACTCAGAAACGACACGCACAAACACACAGAGACGACACACACATAGAGAGTACTCAGACAAAGAGACGACACACACACAGAGACAAAACACACACAGAGACGATACATACACAAAGACCACACACACGCACACAGAGATGACAAACATACAGAGAAGACACAAAAACAGAGACGACACACCCACAAAGATGACACCCATATTGAGATGACACACGCACAGACACACCACACAAACAGAGTCATAGTGAGAGAGAGATATCCAAAAAGTTGGGTTGATCTAGGTTCACTTAGAGTGGCGGGCCACAAGACACGACACACACAAACAGAGTCATAGTGAGAGAGATATCCAAAAAGTTGGCTTGATCTAGGTTCACTTAGAGTGGCGTGCCACTCTAAGTGAACATAGATCAAGCCAACTTTTTGGATCATAGTTTTAAACTTAGTTTTCAGAACAATACAATTAGACTACATAAAGATATTTTGTATCTCGAGTGACTATTTTTTTGTATAATAAATTCTACCATCTCTTGATAGTTTGAAAATTCAAGTTCTAAAGATTTAAATTACATTGTTAGTCACCTGTCATATAGGATTTGGTCTGACTGATATTTATTGCATACTTTGGCGACGCGGAGGCGGATTTATTTATTACATTTTCTATGGGAAAGATTCTAATAATGTATGTTTGAATAAAATAAATTTGTTTTACTATTTTGAATTGAACGTTTGAGTCTTGCTTGATCTGTAGGTTACTTGAATTTACAGGTTCATATTTTGGGTGATGTTATATTAGTTGGGTAACTTTAATTGGAAAATTTTGAGGTTTTTGAAAATTGATTCCATTACATATCATCCTTCCCATTCTTAACGATGTCCTCATCGTTGTGTTATCCTACTCTTTCTACTCTTTCAAATTTTGATCTTTCTTTAAAAAGAATTTAATTCTTTTAAATTCTTTTAAAAAAGAAGTAAAATGTATATCTTTTTTTTCATATTCCCGATTATTTTATGAGACTATATATATGACGACATTACTTTAATGTCTATCACCTACTCACTCTATTTGGCGAAGGGGCCAAAGAGTTTCTATTGACTAACACATTAGGTTATATGATTACATAATAGTTATTATTTCCTCCACCTAACACTAAGATTACCTTCACCTGATATGCTAAAAATTCTACATGGTTTTATTCATTAAGTTCTGCTTTTATAATTATTTTACTACTTGACGTAGTACATGTTCGCTACTTTTAATACTAGTTTATACTTCCACCTGATGCCATATTGGTACGATAAGAAACTGACTTCAAGAGCATCTAACTACATCTAAATTTTAGCACACTGATATGTACGAATCAAAATAATTTGCTAGAAAAAGTTTGACAAATTAATATTTGTTAACTTAATAACTGACTGCAACACTGGGAAAAGGTAGCTTGCACTTGCTTTTATCTGTTTTATGATAAGTTTTTCAATATTCATTAAAGTTACAAGTTAGATATATAAGACTTCATACTTACTTCATCATTCTACGTGTTTATGTTGGGTTCCCGTTGAACTAATTACTGTGTCGGCTAATTGTTTATGGTTTGTCTTCGTGGTGTTTCATCTTTTGGCACTTGTTGCTTGGGATAAGCCTTTACATTGTTCATAAGTATGACTATTGCACAAAATTGTCCGTGCTTGGTTTGTCATGTCAAATACGAGGGGTTGATGTCACAGGGATGTTGAAATGTCTATTAGGTTCATTATCCTTGGGGAATTGATTACATGAAATGGGTATCTTGATCACTGGCTGGGTATCTCTTCTTGGACACTTTTATCCTCGGAAAAATCTAATACTCGTACAGTCTGTGTTTCCCGTAAACTGTTCACGTTCAGTCCTTTTTTATTTGGACTATGGGCTGTGTTACGACATTTAACGTTAACTATGGCAGGATCAAAACTTGATCTTAGGGCCTTGGCTCGACGCAATGTCTTTGATTCCTGGTTAAATGATACACAACCCTGGTTATATGATACACAATCATTGAGGGCTTAATTATGGGGATTATGGCTAAGATAACTTGGTTTAATCTCTTCTCTGACACTTTATTTCGGGGAAAGTTTTGCATGTACAGTTCATATTTCCCGCAAAATTAATTATGTTTGGTTCTTCTTCTCATGGAGGATGGTTTGGTTCTGCGACATCTAATAATGATTGGATAAGTGAACCTAGATCAAGCCAACTTTTTGGATATCTCTTTCAGTATGACTCTGTTTGTGTGTGTCGTGTCTCGTGGCGCGCCACTCTAAGTGAACCTAGATCAACCCAACTTTTTGGATATTTCTCTCTCACTATGACTATGTTTGTGTGTTGTGTCTGTGGGTGTGTCATCTCAATGTGGGTGTCATCTCTGTGGGTGTGTCGTCTCTGTTTTTGTGTCTTCTCTGTATGTTTGTCATCTCTGTGTGCGTGTGTGTGGTCTCTGTGTATGTATCGTCTCTGTGTGTGTTTTGTTTCTGTGTGTGTGTCGTCTCTGTGTCTGTGTTGCCTCTATGTGTGTGTCGTCTCTGTTGGTGTGTGTGTGCGTGTCGTTTCTGCGTGTTTGTCCTCTCTGTGTGTGAGTCGTCTCTTTGTGTCTGTCGTCTCTGTGTGTTTGTGTCTGTCGTCTCTGTCTGTTTGTCCTCTCTGTGTGTGAGTCGGCTCTATGTGTGTGTGTGTGGGTGTGTGTATGTGTGTGTGTGTGTGTGTTGTCCCTCTATGTGTATCGTCTCTGTGTGTTTGTAGTCTCTGTGAGTGTGTCGTCTCCATGTGCAAGTCGTCACTTTGTGTGTGTCGTCTCTGTGTGTGTGTGTGTCCGATCTGTGTGGGTGTCCTCTCTGTATGTGTGTGTGTGTGTGCTGTCTCTATGTGTGTTTGTCGTCTCTATGTGTGTTTCGTATCTGTGAGCGTGTTGTCGCTGTGGGTGTGTCGTCTCTGTTTTTGTGTCTTCTCTGTATGTTAGTCCTCTGTGTGTGTGTGTGTGTGCGTCGTCTCTGTGTATGTCTCGTCTCTGTGTGTGTTTCATCTCTGTGTGTGTGTGTGTCGTTTCTGTGTGTTTGTCCTCTCTGTGTGTGATTCGTCTCTTTGTGTCTGTCGCTTCTGTGTGTTTGTCCTCTCTGTGTGTGAGTGTGTGTGTGTGTGTGTGTGTGTATATGTGTGTGTGTGTGTGTGTGTGTGTGTGTGTGTGTGTGTGTGTGTGTGTGTGTGTGTGTGTGTGTGTGTGTGTGTGTGTGTGTGTGTGTGTGTGTGTGTGTGTGTGTGTGTGTGTGTGTGTGTGTGTGTGTGTGTGTGTGTGTGTGTGTGTGTGTGTGTGTGTGTGTGTGTGTGTGTGTGTGTGTGTGTGTGTGTGTGTGTGTGTGTGTGTGTGTGTGTGTGTGTGTGTGTGTGTGTGTGTGTGTGTGTGTGTGTGTGTGTGTGTGTGTGTGTGTGTGTGTGTGTGTGTGTGTGTGTGTGTGTGTGTGTGTGTGTGTGTGTGTGTGTGTGTGTGTGTGTGTGTGTGTGTGTGTGTGTGTGTGTGTGTGTGTGTGTGTGTGTGTGTGTGTGTGTGTGTGTGTGTGTGTGTGTGTGTGTGTGTGTGTGTGTGTGTGTGTGTGTGTGTGTGTGTGTGTGTGTGTGTGTGTGTGTGTGTGTGTGTGTGTGTGTGTGTGTGTGTGTGTGTGTGTGTGTGTGTGTGTGTGTGTGTGTGTGTGTGTGTGTGTGTGTGTGTGTGTGTGTGTGTGTGTGTGTGTGTGTGTGTGTGTGTGTGTGTGTGTGTGTGTGTGTGTGTGTGTGTGTGTGTGTGTGTGTGTGTGTGTGTGTGTGTGTGTGTGTGTGTGTGTGTGTGTGTGTGTGTGTGTGTGTGTGTGTGTGTGTGTGTGTGTGTGTGTGTGTGTGTGTGTGTGTGTGTGTGTGTGTGTGTGTGTGTGTGTGTGTGTGTGTGTGTGTGTGTGTGTGTGTGTGTGTGTGTGTGTGTGTGTGTGTGTGTGTGTGTGTGTGTGTGTGTGTGTGTGTGTGTGTGTGTGTGTGTGTGTGTGTGTGTGTGTGTGTGTGTGTGTGTGTGTGTGTGTGTGTGTGTGTGTGTGTGTGTGTGTGTGTGTGTGTGTGTGTGTGTGTGTGTGTGTGTGTGTGTGTGTGTGTGTGTGTGTGTGTGTGTGTGTGTGTGTGTGTGTGTGTGTGTGTGTGTGTGTGTGTGTGTGTGTGTGTGTGTGTGTGTGTGTGTGTGTGTGTGTGTGTGTGTGTGTGTGTGTGTGTGTGTGTGTGTGTGTGTGTGTGTGTGTGTGTGTGTGTGTGTGTGTGTGTGTGTGTGTGTGTGTGTGTGTGTGTGTGTGTGTGTGTGTGTGTGTGTGTGTGTGTGTGTGTGTGTGTGTGTGTGTGTGTGTGTGTGTGTGTGTGTGTGTGTGTGTGTGTGTGTGTGTGTGTGTGTGTGTGTGTGTGTGTGTGTGTGTGTGTGTGTGTGTGTGTGAGAACATCGATGCTCAAGGTAAAAGTTTGAATCAAACACTTTTAGCATATCGAATTTGTGTCCTTACTGAAAAACTACTGCATTAAAAAAAAAATTTAATTTAATTTCAACCCAATTAGATTAAAAAATAAGCATTTTCAGTATATGAGTATATACTGAATATACTTATTTTATATAGTTATATAAAATAAGTATATGAAGTGAGCTACCCCCTCCGAAATACCTTGTTCTTTATGTTAGACTTTGACTTTTCATCCCAATTAAATTAAAAAATAAGCATTTTCAACTAGAAATAAGGAGCTTCGTTAAAAACTAAGAAGAATGGAAATTATCCCGTATATGAAGTGAGCTACCCCTTCCAAAATACCTTGTTTTTTATGTTAGACTTTGACTTTTCATCCCAATTAAATTAAAAAATAAGCATTTTCAACTAGAAATAAGGAGCATCGTTAAAAACTAAGACGAATGGAAATTATCCCGTATATCAAGTTAGCTACACCCTCCGAAATACCTTGTTGTTTATGTTAGACTTTGACTTTTCATCCCAATTAAATTAAAAAATAAGCATTTTGAACTAGAAATAAGGAGCATCGTTAAAAACTAAGACGAATGGAAATTATCCCGTATATCAAGTTAGCTACACCCTCCGAAATACCTTGTTCTTTATGTTAGACTTTCACTTTTCATCCCAATTAAATAAAAAAAAGCAATTTTAACTAGAAATAAGGAGCATCGTTAAAAACTAAGAAGAATGGAAATTATCCCGTATATGAAGTGAGCTACCCCCTCCGAAATACCTTGTTCTTTATGTTAGACTTTGACTTTTCATCCCAATTAAATTAAAAAATAAGCATTTTCAACTAGAAATAAGGAGCTTCGTTAAAAACTAAGAAGAATGGAAATTATCCCGTATATGAAGTGAGCTACCCCTTCCAAAATACCTTGTTTTTTATGTTAGACTTTGACTTTTCATCTCAATTAAATTAAAAAATAAGCATTTTCAACTACAAATAAGGAGCATTGTTATAAACTAAGACGAATGGAAATTATCCCGTATATCAAGTTAGCTACACCCTCCGAAATACCTTGTTCTTTATGTTAGACTTTGACTTTTCATCCCAATTAAATTAAAAAATAAGCATTTTGAACTAGAAATAAGGAGCATCGTTAAAAACTAAGACGAATGGAAATTATCCCGTATATCAAGTTAGCTACACCCTCCGAAATACCTTGTTCTTTATGTTAGACTTTCACTTTTCATCCCAATTAAATAAAAATAAGCATTTTGAACTAGAAATAATGAGCATCGTTAAAAACTAAGACGAATGGAAATTATCCCGTATATGAAGTGAGCTACCCCCTCCCAAATACCTTGCTCTTTATGTTAGACTTTGACTTTTCATCCCAATTAAATAAAAAAATAAGCCTTTTCAACTAGAAATAAGGAGCATTGTTAAAAACTAAGACGAATGGAAATTATCCCGTATATGAAGTGAGCTACCCCCTCCAAAATACCTTGTTCTTTATGTTAGACTTTGACTTTTCATTTTGACTTTATGTTAGAATCTAACTTTTCATCCCAATTAAATTAAAAAATAAGCATTTTCAACTAGAAATAAGGAGCATCGTTAAAAGCTAAGACGAATGGAAATTATCCCGTATATGAAGTGAGCTACCCCCTCCGAAATACCTTGTTCTTTATGTTAGACTTTGACTTTTCATCCCAATTAAATTAAAAAATAAGCATTTTCAACTAGAAATAAGGAGCATCGTTAAAAACTAAGACGAATGGAAATGATGCCGTATATGAAGTGAGCTGCTCCCCTCCGAAATACCTTGTTCTTTATGTTAGACTTTGACTTTTCATCCCAATTAAATTAAAAAATAAGCATTTTCAACTAGAAATAAGGAGCATCGTTAAAAACTAAGACGAATGGAAATTATCCCGTATATGAAGTGAGCTACCCCCTCCGAAATACCTTGTTCCTTATGTTAGACTTTGACTTTTCATCCCAATTAAATTAATAAATAAGCATTTTAAACGATAAATAAGGAGAATCGTTAAAAACTAAGACGAATGGAAATTATCCCGTATATGAAGTGAGCTACCCCCTCCGAAATACCTTGTTCTTTATGTTAGACTTTGACTTTTCATCCCAATTAAATTAAAAATAAGCATTTTCAAGTAGAAATAAGGAGCATCGTTAAAAACTAAGACGAATGGAAATTATCCCGTATATGAAGTGAGCTACCTCCTCCGAAATACCTTGTTATTTAAGTTAGACTTTGACTTTTCATCCCAATTAAATTAAAAAATAAGCATTTTCAACTAGAAATAAGGAACATCGTTAAAAACTAAGACGAATGCAAATTATCCCGTATATCAAGTGAGCTACCCCCTCCGAAATACCTTGTTTTTTATGTTAGACTTTAACTTTTCATCCCAATTAAATTAAAAAATTAAATTAAAAAATAAGCATTTTCAACTAGAAATAAGAAGCATTGTTAAAAACTAAGACGAATGGAAACTATCCCGTATATGAATTGAGCCACCCTCTCCAAAACACCTTTTTGTTTATGTTATACATTGACTTTTCATCCCAATTAAATTAAAAAATAAGCATTTTCAACCAGAAATAAGGAGCATCGTTAAAAACTAAGACGAATGGAAATTATCCCGTATATGAAGTGAGCTACCCCCTCCGAAATACCTTGTTCTTTATGTTAGACTTTGACTTTTCATCCCAATTAAATACAAAAATAAGCCTTTTCAACTAGAAATAAGGAGCATTGTTAAAAACTAAGACGAATGGAAATTATCCCGTATATGAAGTGAGCTACCCCCTCCAAAATACCTTGTTCTTTACTTTAGACTTTGACTTTTCATCCCAATTAAATTAAAAAATAAGCATTTTCAACTAGAAATAAGGAGCATCGTTAAAAATTAAGACGATTGCAAATTATCCCGTATATGAAGTGAGCTACCCCCTCCGAAATACCTTGTTCTTTATGTTAGACTTTGACTTTTCATCCCAATTAAATTAAAAAATAAGCATTTTCAACAAGAAATAAGGAGCATCGTTAAAAACTAATACGAGTGGAAACTAAACACTAAGTAATGTGAGCTGCCACCTCTAAAACATCATGTTCTTTTTGTTAGACTTTAAAATTTCATCAAAATTGAATTAAAACATATGATTTTTCAAATAGAAATCCGGCGAAACGTTAAAAAATAAGGCGAATGCAAATTATCCCGTACATGAAGTGAGCTACCCCTCCGAAATACCTTGTTCTTTATGTTAGACTTTGACTTTTCATCCCAATTAAATTAAAAAATAAGCATTTTCAACGAGAAATAAGGAGCATCGTTAAAAACTAAGACGAATGGAAATTATCCCGTATATGAAGTGAGCAACCCCCTCCGAAATACCTTGTTCTTTATGTTAGACTTTGACTTTTCATCCCAATTAAATTAAAAAACAAGCATTTTCAACTAGAAATAAGGAGCATCGTTAAAAACTAAGACGAATGGAAATCATCCCGTATATGAAGTGAGCTACCCCCTCCAAAATACCTTGTTCTTTATGTTAGACTTTGACTTTTCATCCCAATTAAATTAAAAAATAAGCATTTTCAACTAGAAATAAGGAGCATCGTTAAAAACTAAGACGAATGGAAATTATCCCGTATATGAAGTGAGCTACCCCTCCGAAATACCTTGTTCTTTATGTTAGAATTTCACTTTTCATCCCAATTAAATTAAAAAATAAGAATTTTCAACTAGAAATAAGGAGCATCGTTAAAAACTAAGACGAATGGAAATTATCCCGTATATGAAGTGAGCTACCCCCTCCGAAATACCTTGTTCTTTATGTTAGAATCTAAATTTTCATCCCAATTAAATTAAAAAATAAGCATTTTCAACTAGAAATAAGGAGAATCGTTAAAATCTAAGACGAATGGAAATTATCCCGTATATGAAGTGAGCTACCCCCTCCGAAATACCTTGTTCTTTATGTTAGACTTTGACTTTTCATCCCAATTTAATTAAAAAATAAGCATTTTCCACCAGAAATAAGGAGAATAGTTAAAAAATAAGACAAAAGGAAATTATCCCGTATATGAAGTTAGATACCCCCTCCGAAATACCTTGTTCTTTATGTTAGAATTTCACTTTTCATCCCAATTAAATTAAAAAATAAGAATTTTCAACTAGAAATAAGGAGCATCGTTAAAAACTAAGACGAATGGAAATTATCCCGTATATGAAGTGAGCTACCCCCTCCGAAATACCTTGTTCTTTATGTTAGAATCTAAATTTTCATCCCAATTAAATTAAAAAATAAGCATTTTCAACTAGAAATAAGGAGCATCGTTAAAAGCTAAGACGAATGGAAATTATCCCGTATATGAAGTGAACTACCCCCTCCGAAATACCTTGTTCTTTATGTTAGACTTTGACTTTTCATCCCAATCAAATTAAAAAATAAGCATTTTCAACTAGAAATAAGGAGCATAGTTAAAAACTAAGACAAATGGAAATTATCCCGTATATGAAGTTAGCTACACCTTCCAAAATACCTTGTTCTTTATTTTAGACTTTGACTTTTCATCTCAACTAAATTAAAAAATAAGAATTTTCAACTAGATATAAGGACCATCGTTAAAAACTAAGACGAATGGAAATTATCCCGTATATGAAGTGAGCTCCCCCCTCCCTAATACCTTGTTCTTTATGTTAGACTATGACTTTTCATCCCAATTAAATTAAAAAATTAGAATTTTCAACTAGAAATAAGGAGCATCGTTAAAAACTAAAACTAATGGAAATTATCCCGTATATGAGGTGAGCTACCCCCTCCGAAATACCTTGTTCTTTATTTTAGAATTTCAATTTTCATCCCAATTAAATTAAAAAATAAGCATTTTCAACTAGAAATAAGGAGCATCGTTAAAAACTAAGACAAATGGAAATTATCCCGTATATGAAGTGAGCTACCCCCTCCGAAATACCTTGTTCTTTATGTTAGAATCTAAATTTTCATCCCAATTAAATTAAAAAATAAGCATTTTCAACTAGAAATAAGGAGCATCGTTAAAAGCTAAGACGAATGGAAATTATCCCGTATATGAAGTGAACTACCCCCTCCGAAATACCTTGTTCTTTATGTTAGACTTTGACTTTTCATCCCAATTAAATTAAAAAATAAGTATTTTCAACTAAAAATAAGGAGCATCGTTAAAAACTAAGACGAATGGAAATTATCCCGTATAGAAAGTGAGCTGCCCCCTCCGAAATACCTTGTTCTTTATGTTAGACTTTGACTTTTCTTCCCCATTAAATTAAAAAATAAGCATTTTCAACTAGAAATAAGGAGCATCGTTAAAAACTAAGACGAATGGAAATTATCCCGTATATGAAGTGAGCTACCCCCTCCGATATACCGTTTTCTTTATGTTAGACTTTGACTTTTCATCCCAATTAAATTAAAAAATAAGCATTTTACACTAGAAATAAGGAGCATCGTTAAAAACTAAGACGAATGGAAATGATCCCGTATATGAAGTGAGCTGCTCCCCTCCCAAATACCTTGTTCTTTATGTTAGACTTTGACTTTTCATCCCAATTAAATTAAAAAATAAGCATTTTCAACTAGAAATAAGGAACATCGTTAAAAACTAAGACGAATGCAAATTATCCCGTATATGAAGTGAGCTACCCCCTCCGAAATACCTTGTTTTTTATGTTAGACTTTAACTTTTCATCCCAATTAAATTAAAAAATTAAATTAAAAGATAAGCATTTTCAACTAGAAATAAGAAGCATCGTTAAAAACTAAGACGAATGGAAATTATCCCGTATATGAAGTTAGCTACCCCCTCCAAAATACCTTGTTCTTTATGTTAGACTTTGACTTTTCATCCCAATTAAATTAAAAAATAAGCATTTTCAACTAGAAATAAGGAGCATCGTTAAAAACTAAGACGAGTGGAAATTATCCCGTATATGAAGTGAGCTGCCCCCTCCGAAATACCATGTTCTTTATGTTAGACTTTGACTTTTAATCCCAACTAAATTAAAAAATAAGCATTTTCAACTAGAAATAAGGAGCATCGTTAAAAACTAAGACGAATGGAAATTATCAAGTATATGTATTGACCTACCCCCTCCTAAATAACATGTTCTTTATTTTAGACTTTGACTTTTCATCCCAAATAAATTAAAAAATAAGCATTTTCAACTAGAAATAAGGAGCATCGTTAAAAACTAAGACGAATGGAAATGATCCCGTATATGAAGTGAGCTGCTCCCCTCCCAAATACCTTGTTCTTTATGTTAGACTTTGACTTTTCATCCCAATTAAATTAAAAAATAAGCATTTTCAACTAGCAATAAGGAACATCGTTAAAAACTAAGACGAATGCAAATTATCCCGTATATGAAGTGAGCTACCCCCTCCGAAATACCTTGTTTTGTATGTTAGACTTTAACTTTTCATCCTAATTAAATTAAAAAATTAAATTAAAAGATAAGCATTTTCAACTAGAAATAAAAAGCATCGTTAAAAACTAAGACGAATGGAAATTATCCCATATATGAATTGAGCTACCCCCTCCAAAATACCTTGTTCTTTATGTTAGGCTTTGACTTTTCATCCCAATTAAATTAAAAAAAAAGCATTTTCAACTAGAAATAAGGAGCATCGTTAAAAACTAAGACGAATGGAAATTATCCCGTATATGAAGTGAGCTACCCCCTCCGAAATACCTTGTTCTTTATGTTAGACTTTGACTATTCATCCCAATAAAATAAAAAAATAAGCCTTTTCAACTAGAAATAAGGAGCATCGTTAAAAACTAAGACGAATGGAAATTATCCCGTATATGAAGTGAGCTGCCCCCTCCAAAACACCTTGTTCTTTATGTTAGACTTTGACTTTTCATCCCAATTAAATTAAAAAATAAGCATTTTCAACTAGAAATAAGGAGCATCGTTAAAAACTAGGACGAATGTAAATTATCCCGTATATGACGTGAGCTACCCCCTCCGAAATACCTTGTTCTTTATGTTAGACTTTGACTTTTCATCCCAATTAAATAAAAAAATAAGTATTTTCAACGAGAAATAAGGAGCATCGTTAAAAACTAAGACGAATGGAAATTATCCCGTATATGAAGTGAGCTACCCCCTCTGAAATACCTTGTTCTTTATGTTAGACTTTGACTTTTCATCCCAATTAAATTAAAAAATAAGCATTTTCAACTAGAAATAAGGAGCATCTTTAAAAACTAAGAGGAATGGAAATTATCCCGTATATGAAGTGAGCTACCCCCTCCAAAATACCTTGTTCTTTATGTTAGACTTTGACTTCTCATCCCAATTAAATTAAAAAATAAGCATTTTCAACTAGAAATAAGGAGCATGGTTAAAAACTAAGACGAATGGAAATTATCCCGTATATGAAGTGAGCTACCCCCTCCTAAATACCTTGTTCTTCATGTTAGACTTTGACTTTTCATCCCAATTAAATTAAAAAATAAGCATTTTAAACTAGAAATAAGGAGCATCGTTAAAAACTAAGACGAATGGAAATTATCCCGTATATGAAGTGAGCTACCCCCTCCGAAATACCTTGTTCTTTATGTTAGAATTTGACTTTTCATCCCAATTAAATTAAAAAATAAGAATTTTCAACTAGAAATAAGGAGCATCGTTAAAAACTAAGACGAATGGAAATTATCCCGTATATGAAGTGAGCTACCCCCTCCGAAATACACTGTTCTTTATGTTAGAATCTAACTTTTCATCCCAATTAAATTAAAAAATAAGCATTTTCAACTAGAAATAAGGAGCATCGTTAAAAGCTAAGACGAATGAAAATTATCCCGTATATGAAGTGAACTACCCCCTCCGAAATACTTTGTTCTTTATGTTAGACTTTGACTTTTCATCCCAATTAAATTAGAAAATAAGTATTTGCAACTAAAACTAAGGAGCATCGTTAAAAACTAAGACGAATGGAAATTATCCCGTATATGAAGTGAGCTACCCCCTCCGAAATACCTTGTTCTTTATGTTAGACTTTGACTTTTCATCCCAATTAAATTAAAAAATAAGCATTTTCAACTAGAATTAAGGAGCATCGTTAAAAACTAAGACGAATGGAAATTATCCCGTATATGAAGTGATCTATCCCCTCCGAAATACCTTGTTCTTTATGTTAGACTTTGAATTTTCATCCCAATTAAATTAAAAAATAAGCATTTTCAACTAGAAATAAGGAGCATCGTTAAAAACTAAGACGAATGGAAATTATCCCGTATATGAAGTGAGCTGCCCCCCTCCAAAATACCTTGTTATTTATGTTAGACTTTGACTTTTCATCCCAATTAAATTAAAAAATAAGTATTTTCAACTAGAAATAAGGAGCATCGTTAAAAACTAAGACGAATGGAAATTATCCCGTATATGAAGTGAGCTCCCCCCTCCGAAATACCTTGTTCTTTATGTTAGACTTTGACTTTTCATCCCAATTAAATTAATAAATAAGCATTTTCAACTAGAAATAAAGAGCATCGTTAAAAACTAAGACGAATGGAAATTATCCCGTATATGAAGTGAGCTACCCCCTCCAAAATAGCTTGTTCTTTATGTTAGACTTTGACTTTTCATCCCAATTAAATTAAAAATAAGCATTTTCAAGTAGAAATAAGGAGCATCGTTAAAAACTAAGACGAATGGAAATTACCCCGTATATGAAGTGAGCTACCCCCTCCGAAATACCTTGTTCTTTATTTTAGACTTTGACTTTTCATCCCAATTAAATTAAAAAATAAGCATTTTCAACTAGAAATAAGGAACATCGTTAAAAACTAAGACGAATGCAAATTATCCCGTATATGAAGTGAGCTACCCCCTCCGAAATACCTTGTTTTTTATGTTAGACTTTAATTTTTCATCCCAATTAAATTAAAAAATTAAATTAAAAAATAAGCATTTTCAACTAGAAATAAGAAGCATCGTTAAAAACTAAGACGAATGGAAATTATCCTGTATATGAATTGAGCTACCCCCTCCAAAATACCTTGTTCTTTATGTTAGACTTTGACTTTTCATCCCAATTAAATTAAAAAATAAGCATTTTCAACTGGAAATAAGGAGCATCTTTAAAAACTAAGACGAATGGAAATTATCCCGTATATGAAGTGAGCTTCCCCCCTCCGAAATACCTTGTTCTACATGTTAGACTTTGACTTTTCATCCCAATTAAATACAAAAATAAGCATTTTCAACTAGAAATAAGGAGCATTGTTAAAAACTAAGACGAATGGAAATTATCCCGTATATGAAGTGAGCTGCCCCCTCCGAAATACCTTGTTCTTTACGTTAGACTTTGACTTTTCATCCCAATTAAATTAAAAAATAAGCATTTTCAACTACAAATAAGGAGCATCGTTAAAAATTAAGACGAACGCAAATTATCCCGTATATTTAGTGAGCTACCCACTTCGAAATACCTTTTTCTTTATGTTAGACTTTGAATTTTCATACATATCAAATAAAAAAATTAGTTATTTCATCTAGTAATAAGGAGTTTAGTTGAAAATTTAGAAAAATGGGCACTATCCCGTATATGAAGTTAGCTGAACCCTCCAAAATATATTGCTCTGTATTTTATAATTTGACTGTTAATCTCAACTCAATTAATAAATAAGTATTTTCAACTAGAAATAAGGAGCATTGTTAAAAACTAAGACGAATGGAAATTATCCCGTATATGAAGTGAGCTACCCCCTCCAAAATACCTTTGAAGTTGTTTTCATGTAAAAATATCTTTCCCCTTTTTCATGGAAAATTCCCCCCTCAAGACAATTCTTAATTTCTGATCGTGCTTTTCAGACATTTCTTGTTAAAACTATATTTTCAACTAATTCATCCGGGTTTTCGAAAGCAATTCATGCCAGAGTACAGCACTATAACTAGTCTAAGACATCCACCCTGTCATCGCCCCATCCCCCAAAAAATACTTTTCAGAAATTTCTTGTTAAAAATTTATTTCAAGTCATTAATTTGGGGTGTTCACAAGCAATTTCAGTACCAGTACAACATTTTCAATACTCTAAGACACCCACTCTGTTATCAACCGATTCCCCCAAAAATAGTGTTCAGACCTGTCCCGTAAAAATATTCCTTTTGATTCATCCATAGTGGTGTTTCGCTAGCAACTCCCCCCTCCACTACCAAACTGTAAGTAATCTAAGACACCCCGCTCCCATCACCTCACCACTTATGTATTATATGGAACATATCGAAGAAGTAAAGCTATCCGTCATTACAATTCTTTTCTTTTCATCTACACCCCTCTTACTATCAACTTCTTCGTATAGTATAACGTTAAACTATTTTAAATTGACAACACTGTCCAAACATCACTTGTGTATTATACAGTACACAATCAACCCATCTCCCCCAAAACACTTTTCAGCCATTTCTTGTTAAAAATTTTTATTTCAACTCATCCAGATGGGGTTTTCGCTAGCAGTTCGGCCCACCGTACAGCACTATAAGTACTCTAAGAGATCCTTCTGCCATCACCCCACCACTTATGTAGCATATGGAACACATCGAAGAAGTAAAGCTATCCGTTATTACAATTCTTTTCTTGTCATCTACACCCCTCTTAGTATCAACTTCTTCGTATAGTATAACGTTAGACTGTTTTAAATTGAAAACACAGTTCAAACATCACTTTTGTATTATAAAGTACACAATCAACCCATCTCCCCCAAAACACTTTTCAGCCATTTCTTGTTAAAATTGTTTATTTGAACTCATCCAGACGGGTTTTTCGCTAGCAGCTCGGCATACCGTACAGCACTATAAGTACTCTAAGAGATCTTTCTGCCATCACCCCATCACTTATGTATTACACGGAACACATCGAAGAAGTAAAGCTATCCGTTGTTACAATTCTTTTCTTGTCATCTACACCCCTCTTAGTATCAACTTCTTCGTATAGTATAACGTTAAACTATTTTAAATTCACAACACTGTCCAAACATCACTTCTGTATTATACAGTACAAAATCAACCCATCTCCCCCAAAACACTTTTCAGCCATTTTTAGTTAAAATTTTTTATTTCAACTCATCCAGACGGGGTTTTCACTAGCAGCTCGGCCCACCGTACAGCACTATAAGTACTCTAAGAGATCCTTCTGCCATCACCCCATCACTTATCTATTATATGGAACACATCGAAGAAGTAAAGCTATCCGTTATTATAATTCTTTTCTTGTCATCTACACCCCTCTTAGTATCAACTTCTTCGTAAAATATAAAGTTAAACTATTTTAAATTGACAACACTGTCCAAACATCACTTGTGTATTATACAGTACACAATCAACCCTTCTCCCCAAAAACACTTTTCAGCCATTTCTTGTTAAATTTTTTTATTTCAACTCACTCAGATGGGGTTTTCGTTAGCAGATCGGCCCCCACCGTACAGCACTATAAGTACTCTAAGAGTATTCGCAAATGCTAAACCCTTTTCTTTTTTTTTCTCCACCTTAATAGGATCAAATTCGCAAATCCTATCTACCGACACATTCATATCAAACTATTGTTGGCTAAAGACAATTGTCCTAAACAAATCAGAAACCGCTCTTGATAGCACAGACTTGAAAGAAATGGAACTCTGGATAGCACATGAGTGATAGACAGCTTTCCCTACAAAACCATTCCTAAATACGCAATTTGACAATCTCTAGTTTTCGATTTACAAAAAAAATTCTATGTCAAACTGTGTGAGGGAGTTCTGACTCTCTTTGAAAAGGTGTAGAGGACCCGTAGAATAGCATGGGAATTCCTAGGGGCCACACAGAATTCCATAGATACACCCTACTGATATATTTGGGGAAAAGGTGGGCGTGAGAGGGGGTTTAGGTGCCCTCCAATCACTTTCGACTATTAAAAAAGGCAATAGCCCTTTGAATTTCCAATTGAATGCACCCTTTTTCAAGTTTCTACGACAAAGATTTCAATAAAAACCTTATTTGCCCCCAGGGCATATAACTTGTATACCTTGCCCTGAGGGCTCTGAGGGGGAGGGGTTGTCATCCTCAAGGACCTAGTTTACAGAACTTTTAACTACGTTGAACAAAATGGATATCTCGAAATTTTCATTGGATGTGTTTGGATAAATGGTGGGCGTGAGAGGGGGGTTAGTTGCCGTCCAATCACTTTCGACTATTAAAAATGGCACTAGCCCTTTGAATTTCCAATCGAAAGAGACCTTTTTTAAGTTTCTATGACAAATCTTTTAATAAAAACTTATATGCCCAAAGGGCATAACTTATAACCCTTGCTCTGAAGACTGTGGGGGGAGTGTCCTGTTGAAAGGTATAATTTCCAGAGCTTTCAACTATATTGAACAAAATGGTTATCTCGAAATTTCAATTTGATTTATTTAGGGAAATGCTGGGCGTGGAAGGGGTGTTAGTTGCCTTTCAATCACTTTCGACTATTAAGAAGGGAACTAGCCATTGTAATTTCTAATCGAATGAGCGCTTTTGGAAGTTTCTACACCAACGTTTTCTATAAGAAACCTTATATGCCCCCAGGGCATAACTTACAACCCTTGCCCTGAGGAGTGGGGGGGGGGGGTTATCCTCAAAGACCTAATTTCCAGAACTTTCAACTACGTTGAACAAAATGGCTATCTCAAACTTTTGATTGTATGTGTTTGGGGGAATGGTGGGCGTGAGAGAGGGGTTAGTTGCCCTCCAATCACTTTCGACTATTAAAAAGAGCACTAGCCCTTTCAATTTATAATCGAAAGAGCCTTTTTTGAAGTTTCTACGACAACGATCTCTATAATAACCTTATATACCGCCAGGGAATAACTTACAATCCTTGCCCTGATGGCTCTGGGGGAGTTTCCTCCTCAAAAACATAATTTCTATCCAGAAATCAACTACGCTAAAAAAAATGGCTATCTTAAAATTTTGATTGGATGTGTTTCGGGAAATGGTGGGCTTGGAAGTGGTTTTTGTTGCCTTCTGATCACTTTCGACTATTAAAAAGGGCACAAGCCACTCCAATTTCCAATTGAATGAGCCCTTTTCGAAGTTTCTAAGACAACTTTTTCGATAGAAAGTGCCCTGGTCTAAAGGAAAAGAATAATAAATAATTCATTGTGCCAACACCGTTCTTGTATGTCCCCAACGCAGAGCCTGAACCCCTTGCCCTGAGGGGTATTGTGGATCATCTTCCACAAAAACATAATTTCTATCTGGAAATATGGAAATATATTGCCTTCCATTCACTTTCTGCTTTTAAAAAGGGTACAATCCACTCCGATTCCACTAAAGTCTCTACGACAACTCCTTCGATACCAAGTGCCCTTGTCTCAGACCAAAATAAAATAATACATTTTGCCAACATCGTTCTCTACTTAAGCAGTGCTATTGCGCTGCCTATGAAAAGGAAGCCGTTTTTGTAACAGAATACACTTGCGAAGGATAGAGTGCATGTAGTTTGACATTTTAAAATCAAAATCAAAATCCACAGAATGGATTATTATATTTTTTTTCATATATTACAAAGGTTTTCTTCTATTTGTGAGACTGGAACCTACCCTTCCCCCTCAAGAATGTTAAAGTTCCTCTCAAATGACTTCCTGTGTGTCCACATGAGTTAGACTTTGATCTACCCAATATTTTTCAGGTTTCTGGACTGTATTGGACCAATGGTGTTTTGTTAAGTGTATTGCCAATATATGGAGAAGGTGCCTATACAATAGACATTATAGATGCCTCTTTTGGAGGTGGGGGTGGTATTACTGTGAACGTCGTCACAGGGAAACTTCAGGTACTATATTTTATCTTTCATTTTCACTGTTTCTCTATCTCTCTCTCTCTCTCTCTCTCCCTCTCTCTCTTTCTTTCTCTCTCTCTCTCTCTCTCTCTCTCTCTTTCTCTGTCTCTATCTCTCTCTCTCTCTCTCTCTCTCTCTCTCTCTTTCTCTCTCTCTCTCTCTCTTTCTCTCTCTCTCTCTCTCTCTCTCTCTCTCTCTCTCTCTCTCTCTCCCCATCTTTTCCCCACCTTGTCCTGCTGAAAGGTATAATTTAGAAACTTCAAAAAAGGCTCTTTCGATTATAAATTCAAAGGGCTACTGCCGTTTTAATAGTCAAAAGTGATCAAAGAATCGAAAGAGAATCGAAGAGTCCAAGGCGTTTTGTTCAAATGACAGGCCTATAGTCAGGCTTAAAGTATTCTGGAATTCTCAGGAGACAAACGCACCAGTATCAACCAGTATTATAATGATATTTTCACAAAAAAGTATGCCTTTCCATTTGAAGGAAACTCGTGGACTCTTGACTAAAGGTATGACTTTTTCCATGAATTAATTCAAAAAACTTTTTCCACAAAATAAGTTTTTCAAAGACAATTAAGAACTCCATTAAACCAAAAATGAACAGAAATAGAATCAAATAATTTACCAAGCGTGAAAATACCACAAATCAGCATCGATAAATAAATGAAACCCAAAACGAACAGAAATTACAATAAATAAACTAGTCAAACTCAAAAAGCAGAAATTAACATGGATAGTGCTCAAAACTCCTATGCCTTCCGCACGCCAGAACATAATTTGCCCTTTACTCAAAAAATATAAAGGTTTTTTACTTTTATAACTTTAATAAATCAAATAATATTAACATTTTGATTAACAAATATCTGTATATGTATATTAAACTTACAATACACATTCCATTTGTATTTTTTTCAGTAAATTGCAAATTATATTCTGGCCTTGGGAAGGCATTGGGGTTTTGAGCCCTACTTATGTTACTTTCTGCTGGTTTTGAGTTTGGCTCGGTTATTTATTGTAACTTCTGTTCGTTTTGGGTTTCATTTATTTATCGATGCTGATTTGTGGCGATTTCATGCTTGCTAGAATATTTGATTTTATTTTTGCTCTTTTTTGGTTTAATGGAGTTCTTTACTTTTCTTTGAAAAACTTATTTTGTGGAAAAAGTTTTTTTAATTAATTTCTGTTTTTTTATATTGACATAGTCTTTTCAGGGAAAAAGAAAATAATAGTTTTAATTTTTTTTTAAGACTTTATAGTTTGCCTGCTATTTGTATGCCGGAGAAAATTTTTCAGCAATTTTTAACAACATGCACCCTTTTAAAAATCTGGACACAAATAGTAGTGTTTAATTTAGTTTTATACCTTCTCTAGTTGACCTCAAATAGTTAAATTGATACCATTCGCAAAACAAAAATTGTTTACTTTCTTTGATAGCTTGCATACACTTACGCTATTTTGATTTGGTTGAATTTTATGAGCAGAAGTAGTCCCGAAAGTTTGAATATAATACCCTCAGTCGTTCTTGGGATACTGCTGAGATGCCTTATTGACATTTTGATTTAATCTTAACTGATTAGTCAAAATAAGTTATGATTAATCTTAACTTAAATGAGTGCATTTTGATTTAATCTTAACTTACAAGCTTTGTCCTGGGGACTCTGGGGGGTTTTTCATCCTTAAATACATAATTTCCAGAACTTTCAACTATGTTGAAAAAAATGGCTATCTTTAAAGTTTGATTGAATGTCTGTTGTGAAATGGTGGGTGTCAGAGGGGGTCAATTACTCTACACTCACTTCTGACTGTTAAAAGGGGCTATTTCAATTTCCAAACAAATAAACCCTTTTTGAAATTTCTACAACAACTTTCTATGTAAACCTTATAGGCCCCCAGGGCATAATTTAAAACCCTTGCACTGAGGGCTCTGAGCGGGTTATCATCCTAAAAGACCTAATTTCCAGAACTTTCGAATACGTTGAACAAAAATGGATGTCTCAAAATTTTGATTGGATGTGTTTGGGGAAATGGTGGGCGTGAGTGGGGGGTTACTTGCCCTTCAATTCCTTTCGACTATTAAAAGGGCACCAACCCTTATAATTTTCAATTGAACGAGCCCTTTTTGATATTTTTACAAAGTCCCTTTCTAATGGGGGGGGGGGTTTCAATTAAAAATTTTTGTTCTTATGTCTTCGTTTTTGATTCCTTATATAGGAATTTTTCAATTAATTATTCCTATGGGTAATTTTCAATTAAACTCTTAGTTGACAGTTCGTGAGTGCCATACCTGAGTGGAGGCGGAACTTCGTGGGTGGGGAGCTTAAATTAGCGGTTCAAATGGGGAGCTTGCATTAATGGCCATACTGAGTCGAAATCAGATTGAAGGGTTTCAGGTTCGCTTGAGAGCGATTGGAGCCACAAGGACTAACTATCCTGAGAAATACTAAAATAAAGAGAATAAAATAAGAAAGTAATGTATTTATTTTTTTTACTCACATAATCGGTACAGAGCTTGTCGGCAATATCGAAATTATTTCATAGTCATATACACTAATATAAGATTGTTGTCAAAAGTTAATTCACTGATAATAAATATTCTCAAAAATTCATTCCCAATAAACTGCAAGTAAACTCAAATAAGACTGATCACATAAAACTCATCATAGGCTTCTCCTAGACTCTCGCTAGACTCGACTGCTTCTAAAACTGGCCCAAAAATTGCTAAGTCTTAACTATATACTCTCTCCAATTTCGCCAGAGGCCACGTTCGGGCGTTACTTAAAAGTACATTACGCTGATTTTATTGGTTCAACTATATGTCCTATGTTTCTATTGAATAGGTATATACCAATGGGATACTTGAGCTTAATTACGATTTATAACTTTAAGATATCACTTAGGAATTTTTCTTAACAAAACAAAGTTTTACATTGTAATATTTTGCTGACGAGGTGTCACTTAGTTTCCAGAAGACTTTTAATTTATTTCTGTGAAATTTGTTAAGGGACAATACGATTTAGTTACATTGGGATAAATAGTTTTAAACTTAGTTTTCAGAACAATGCAATTAGATTACACAAATATATTTTGAATCTCGAGTGACAATTTTTTTGTATAATAAATTCTACCATCTCTTGATAGTCTGGAAATTCAAGCTCTTAAGATTTAAATAACATTTTTAGTCACCTGTCATATAAGATTTGGTCAGACTGATATTTATTGCATACTTTGGTGACACGGAGGCGGATTTATTTATTACTTTTTCTGTGGGAAAGATTCTTACAATGTATGTTTGAATAAAATACATTTGTTTTACTATTTTGAATTGAATTTCTGAGTCTTGCTTGATCTGTAGGTTACTTGAATTTACAGGTTCATATTTTGGGTTATTTTATTTTACTTGGGTAACTTTAATTGGAAAATTTTGAGGTTTTTGAAAATTGATTCCATTACATATCATCCTTCCCATTCTTATCGATGTCCTCATCGTTTTGTTATCCTACTCTTTCTACTCTTTCAAATTTTGATCTTTCTTTAAAAAGAATTTAACTTAGTAAAATGTATATCTTTTTTTTTCATATTCCCGATTATTTTATGAGACTATATATATGACGACATTACTTTAAAGTCCATCACCTACTCACTCTATTTGGCGAAAGGGCCAAAGAGTTTATATTGACTAACACATTAGGTAATATGATTACATAATAATTATTATTTCCGCCACCTAACACTAAGAATACCTTCACCTGATATGCTAATAATTCTACATGGTTTTATTAATTAAGTTCTGCTTTTATAATTATTTTACTACTTGACGTAGTACATGTTCGCTACTTCTAATACTAGTTTATACTTCCACCTGACGCTATATTGGTACGATAAGTATCTGACTTCAGAAACATCTAACTACATCTAATTTTTAACACACTGATATGTATGAATCAAAATAATTTGCAAGAAAAAGTTTGACACATTAATATTTGCTAACTTAATAACTGACTGCAACACTGGGATAAGGTAGCTTGCACTTGTTTTCATCTGTTTTATGATAAGTTTTTCAATATTCATTAAAGTTACAAGTTAGATATATAAGACTTCACACTTACTTCATCATTCTACGTGTCTATAATACTCACATACGTTGTCACTTTATTTTGGGTTCCGTTGAACTAATTAGTGTGTTGGCTAATTGTTTATGGTTTGTCTTCGTGGTGTTTCATCTTTTAGCACTTGTTGCTTGGGATAAGCCTTTACATTGTTCATAAGTATGACTATTGCACAAAATTGTCCGTACGTGGTTCGTCATGTCAAATACGAGGGGTTGTCACAGGGATGTTGAAATGTTTACTAGGTACATAACCCTTGGGGAATTGATTACATGAAATGGGTATCTTGATCACTGCGCAGGATATCTCTTCTTGGACACTGTTATCGTTGGGAAAATTTAATACTCCTACAGTCTGTGTTTACCGTAAATTGTTCACGTTCAGTCTATCTTTTATTTGGACTATGGGCTGTGTTACGACATTTAACGTTAACTATGGCAGGATCAAAACTTCATCTTAGGGCCTTGGCTCAATGCATTGTCTTTGATTCCTGGTTAAATGATACACAACCCTGGTTATATGATACACAATCATTGATGGCTTAATTATGGGGATTATGGCTAAGTTAGCTTGGTTTAATCTCTTCTCTGACACTTTATTTCGGGGAAAGTTTGCACGTACGGTTCATACTTCCCGCAAAATTGATTATGTTTGGTTCTTCTTCTCATGGAGGATGGTTTGGTTCTGCGACATCTAATAATGATTGGATAGGGTCAAAACTTAAACTTTGGATCTTGGTTCAACATATTGTCTCTGATTTGGGGCTTAAGATATATAATCTTTGAGGGATTGGCCCCAGGGTTGTTCTTGGTCCTTAGGATTTAATGTTTGGGACCTTGCCGTCTACGGATAGTTATCGACGGTTTTTTTATGTAGTTTTACGACATTGCGGTCAGGGTGGTTCTCTAGATGATCATTAATTCAGATATATACCTATATATAAGGGTCTTGGTATGCCGATATTGTTTGGGGTAATATTACCTGGTACTAGGCTTAGGTGACTTGGATTGTCATCAGGGTATTGTCTTCAGGGGTTTCCTTGGTGAGTACTTATCGGTGGTTGACGAATGATGAGAGTAGATGCTACTGGGATGTATCAATGTTGCGTAGTGGTACACCAATAATTAATTTGCACTGATTAATCTGCTTCCTGCAATATATATCTCTAGGCAGAATCATATGCTCTTTATAATTACATAAGTTAAAACACATACAGCAATAATACACAATTTATATAATATTATACGAGGACTATCGTTTGAAATAATAGGGGTAGTTAGTCGTACTAATAAAATCAATTTAATATGGGTATGGTTAACTCAAAGATAAAACAATTAAGAGCAATTTTCATGCTTATAAATGCATATTGCAGCAAAACTAGATCACTAAGAGATAAGCTCGGTAATCATAAGAAAAATGATTGTGTATACGAAGAATAACATAATATGAGATTTTCAAGATTTAGTGATTATATATATACATATATGTATGCGCATTTGGCACATGTTCAATATTCAACACATTTTTAAATGTTATTCAACACTCATCTACTTTAGCATTTACTTTTCTATTATATAACTAGATACGAGGTAGGTTACATGGTTTTTATAAGAGGTCTTGATTTACTATAAATTTTCAAGTCTTTACTGTTTATGCGCGTCAATGCTGCTTAAGAAATAAATCCCTGCAGCTGCATGGGTTTACGCAAACAATAAGTAGAGATTTGCAACTGGACATGGCACGAATGAGGACCTCTACTCCCATTCGCTCGATCATGTCCTCCCTTACATTTTTTGGTTTAAGGGTTATCAGGGAGTTCCGGGTTTAGGTTTTGCATCTCACTCGACTCGATGTGATCTGTCTTTGCCCTTTTTCTACGTGGTATAATAATTCTTCCGTAATTCAGGGTCAATAGCATTCTTATAGTTAGAGAAATCATGAATACGAATCCTACTGTCAGGAGGATATTCCACCAAAAATTTGTTGAGAATAGTCCGTATTTACTTTCTACATACGTCAATCTTTGGTCTTCGTTAGTAAATAGGGGAATTTGAGAGTCTAAGGCTTCTCTTATTTTTGTTAGCTGTAAGGTTCCTTTGACATTCTCTATTTTTGACCATATTGTGGCTTTTACTTCTTCGTTTTCGATATTGGGAATTGTATGCGATAAATTGACTGGTTTGAAATTGACCACCTTGGGGTTTATTATATTCGTGCTTGTGGTTATCAGTGGTGTTTGTACCGTGGCTTCTTTTGGTTACTAATCGACACCCTTGTTTTATGGTTATTTTTCCCACGTCTTGTAATAGTAGTTCAGTTCTGTAGCTTGGATCGATTCTTTCTGTGTTATCATAGCAAGAGATAGTGCCAACTGTTTCCTTTGGGACCGAAAATAGCCATAGATCATTTCTAAGATGAATGAATATTTCTCGTTTTGTACTACCTACTAGCGCTTCGCATGAATTGGGACTTTCTTCTTGTTGAGTCTCTTTTAAAAATATATCTAACATACAAGATCCAGGTTTTACGTTATAAATAGGCAGGGTTAGTTGACATACTAGGTTTTTGAATGCTACACATTCCTTAAGGTCCTGTGGATTTGCTATGGCATATTTCCTTCTATCTTGATCGACAAGTAAGTAATCCGCTTCGGGGGTGATAGTCATGAACGAATTAGTTCTACCTATGTTGGCTGGGAACGTAGAAATTTTATACAAGTCATATATGGATTGTTGATTTATTGATGGAATCTTTACTACTGCAAATAGTTGTTCATTTATCTCCGTTATGTGAACCTTTAGCTTGGTGTAGTAGTGGAATAGGTTTGCTACTTTTGGTTCTGTTGCTAGATGTAGACCGAACGTTAGATATGTTTTTATTTCATCTAAGATACTTTTTAGGTTCGAAGGGTCCACGAGGTCCTATGATAAGGTTCCTCCAGTAAGGACAAATAATGCAAATTCAAATTTGCTAACATCAGTTGCCAAGTTAAGTAATAACATTGTCGCTATGTTTAGAGATACCATGGTGAGGCTCGAATCGGAAATCACACGATCTACTTCATTCTTTAAATAGTTCATTATGTTTACTGTCTTTGATATTTTCTTCGAGATAGCCTCAATTTTGTCTCTTTGATAATGGGCTATACTGGCTTGTATTTTTTGGACATGTAGGGTCACGTTCATGGCGTTATTTAGTTTTCTCACATTTTCCCTTAGGATATCCAGGTCTTCTTCAGTTGACAGCCCAAATAAGCGTGAAGCCAATTCTCCTACGATTGGTATTAGACTAGCTGATCTGCGGTATTTGCTTTTTCGAAAGAATACTTTGAAGATTCTTGTGGTACTTTGCTTTAACTTTTGTATTTCTGTATTGAATAATTCAAATAGTGCTTGCAGTCTTTGTCTATACAATATTAAGAAGGATTGGTGAATTGATACTCTTAGGGCGTTTTTCTCATTTAGCTCTGGTAATAATTCGACGTTTTCTTTGATTGGTTCGTCAGCCATGGCCCGTCTGGCACATGTATATTTCCCGTCAATTGTCCAACATTTTTCGGGTACGTATTTTTCCTTCTTTTTACTTTCAGAAAGTTTCCTTTCCTTATCCGAATGGTAACCTTGAACTAATATAGTTTGAGTCTCGGTATGCAATGTTGGGAGTCTTGCTCTTAAATTTATATACATATTGCCGAAGGAGCTGGTCTTTGTAAATGTGGGTCCTGTGGACCATGTCCATTTCGTAAACGTTGTTGGTTTCAAATGCGTTAGGGTAATTTGTCTTTCTTGCGATGCTTTATTGAGTTCGATTAACTCTGGGATTGCATTGGTTGTGGTGTCCGTTAGTGAGGGCTGTATTTTCTATGTCCTTGTCTCGAGTTTGGGCGTGGTTATCGAGGTATTTTTCTTTCCTTGTGGCTTGTCGATATTTTTCTTTATTTCTTTTAGTAATACTTTCTTAGTAATATTCCTCGTAGTATGGTCTTGCCATAGTTGCTTGAGGTATGTCCATATGCTTGGTAATTCATTTAGCATGGCGTAATTTCCATCATAGAGTTTATTTTTCTTGGAAGTTGTCAAGAAGGACCTTGTAGTATATTTTGTTGTAGTATGCTCGCTTCTGGAGCCGTCCACATTACTCACTGCTCTTTTCCTTCTGTTCTCTCTGTTTTAGTTCCTAGGGCCTTATCGATCTCCGCCATTTTCTTGTCAATATCGTCTATTAGGAATTTCGATTTTAGTTTAGGAATAATGGGGGGGTAGATCTCCTTTACTTTCCTTGTGGTGCATTTCTTTTGTTGTCTGCAGGCTCTTGTCTGATTTTAAGATTTGGAATATAGAGTCCTATAGTTCATTAGTATTCTTTTCTAGACTCATTACTTGTTGAAACAGGGTTTCAAACGGTTTTGGATCCAATTTCATAAATATCTTCCAGGCATTATGACTTGCAAGTAACGAATTCTCATGTTTGAAGAATATCCCATGCTTTACGATATCTTGGGCTATAGTTTTACATTTGTCAAGAAGCAGTAAATCTGTCTGACATGGAACTTTAACGTACCAGTACCGAACTTTATATTGTTTTTGCAATTTTCTTATTTCATGTTGAATATAATGGAGGTACTTGCCCTTTCTGCCGTTATATTTTACTCCCAATTTTCCTCTCGCGGGTCAATATTTGGGTCTGTTTGCTAAATTTAGACCGAATCTATAGGATTCCACGTCATATTTCCTTAAATCATACTTGACGTTCCATTTTTTCGCGAAGACTTCTTCCCCTGATTTACTCACAATGATCATTGCCGCGTATATGATCATTGCCGAGTATATGACATTTTCTTTTGCGTGCTTTATGGTTATGAACTCTGTATCAATAATTGCTTTGGCCATTGTTCTGAAATGAAAGGTAGTTTCTATTGATCTTTGTTTAGTTAATTTTTCAAGATTAGTTATGATCACGGTACACTCTAGGTCGAGGTCAAACTACATTTTCACCAGTATTTCCTCATACATCGGGTACTTATTCGTTCGACGTAATTTGAGTCATCTAAAGCTCCATATTAACCAATAATGAATATATATTTTGAAACGAAAACAAGGTAACTTCAGGTCAAAGTTGAACTACTTTTTCACCGGTGCCACCTTGCACCTGGCTATTTGTGTATTCGAACGTAATTCAATTCCCAAAAGTTCCGTACTCTAGATTAACGAGTTTGCGCTCGATTTATTAGGCTATCGCTGCATCCTTGCCTATGCACTTTACTGTAATAAACTTGTTAAACAAAATTCTCTTTTTTTTGCATTTAAACGAGAAAAGAATTTTTACCTCCCCCTTGAGTTTAATTAACTGCCATGATTAATATTTTCCTAGTTTTCTGTATCCTCTGGTAATGGATGTGTTTTGGGCGTTCCTTGTGTGAGGAGATCTCTGATGAATTTTGGCCAGTTGTGTCAGTTATTTAGATATTAGGGTATTGGGTCCTAATAGTTACATTATTGTCCATTGGGGGGGTTTTGTTGAATGGACTCTATTTGGGGTTTCAAATTTTGATGCCAAGCTTGGTTTGGGATTGCAAAATACGAGGGTTGCGATGACCCTTCGTTGTAATTGTTAGCAAGAAAATTTTCCAAATGGGGATAAAGGGGTAGGTCAATTTCAACTGTGAAATAGGTTGCCACCATCTTCTCTAAGTTTGAGCAGAAGTCTCTCTGTTTTTGCAGATCTCTGATAATTTCGAGTTGGTTTTCCTTCAATTGTTTCTCTAAGCTGTCCCGTTGTAGTTTAATTATCTCTTCCTGTGCTTTTAACTGGTCGTATTTATGCTGTAAGTCTAGGAGCTTTACTCGTTCAGGTGCCAGGGCTTCTTGCACCGCTATTGTTGCAGATAGTACAGTATTGTTTCTATAATCTTGCACTTATTTACCAATTTCCTGCATTTTATTATATAATACCTGTAATTTTAGGACCTTGTCGGGATAATTATATCCTTTAACAAGCGTGGCGTCACTTATTGATTCCATTTCATCCTGGATTTTGGTGGTCTGCTCTTTAACTGCCATAAACTGGGTCTCAATTAATTTATCCATTTGTTTAGTTACTAGGATCTCATTTATTTTTTTGTTCATTTTTTTGGGGAGGCCTTAACTTCACTGAGAGATTTAAGTGTGGCTTCTATCATATTCTCAATTTTCAATCTTTCTGTTATCAATTGTGCCGAAGTGTCTAGAAGTTTTAATACTATTTGAAATAGCTGATCCATATTTGTTCTGTCTGTAACGGGGTGGCACTAGGTATTTTGTTTTTGGGGGAGGGTTGAACAATTCTTGTTCCTCTTCTATTTTCAGGGTTTTTTTATCACGCCGAGATTCAGTTTGTCTGGAAAAATTAACTATTAAATTCTTTCTACCTTTTATGGTCAGCTTTAGATGAAATGTCTTATTCATATACCCTTATTTTAATGGGTTTTTTTTTCAAGCTGCTCATTTCGTCTTAATAATACTTTATGAGTTTTTTGGGGTACTCTATCCCTAGACGTATTTCCATTTATCTGGTTTTTTACTTATTCTGCCAGACTTTGTGGCAACTTTCTGTTCGCTTTCTGGCGTTTTATTCTTTTTTGACTTTCCCATTGAGATAAGGTCAAATTTCTTAACCTGTTTCAGTAGGAACTTTTGACCTTTTAATTTTGTGGCTTACGCAGGGGCCGCGACAGAAGCCGGTTTTCGTTTTTTTGCATCTTGGGGGTAGTCAGGATCTGATTCTTCGTCGGATTCAGTAGAACTAGTTCCTGAGGATTCATCGTTAGGGCTTTCTATGGTGGTTCTTTGTAATTTTGGAGTATCACCTGCCCTTGCTTCATTTATCTCGTCTCCTCTCGAGGTAGAGGGTTTATTTTCCACTTCCTCGGGCTGAAGTCCTATTTCGGGGGAGTTAAAAGATTCTTGGGAACTCTGGGAGGAGTCAAATCTTTGTGAATAATGTCTCCATTGTTTGGATGCCATATCCTCTGGGGGGTGGGCTATTTTTTGTAACAAGGTTTGTTGCCAGGAGGTGGATTCCTGGGGTTTGACTTTGGATACCGTTATGTGATGGTATTGTCCTAGATTTTCATCTTCGGGGTATTCCTGGGTCCAAGGCAAGGTACTTTGTCTTGTTTTTATAGGATAATTGATAATGTCCATAGCTTCTCTCAAATTTTTTGTATTTCCTTTATTTGTATCCCTGGGTGGAGTTTTCCTTATTTTTGCACCCGGGGTTGCCATGGCTCTATTTAATTCAACCTGTAACGATAGGGGTCTCTCTATCGGGGTTGCTGGGGATACCATATCGTCTGGAAATCTTTTTGGTGGACATGCGGTTGAAATACTATCAGGGAAAAATTGGGTTTTTGGGGACAGCGTATAATCTAATTCTTCCGAGCTTTCTGATGATGAACTTTTTGAACTTTTTGGTGTTCTTATTGGTATGGGTATTAAGGATTTTCTTTTAGGGACGACTAAATTTCTCATGGCTAAAAATTCTTCAAAGTTTTCCTCGTCGCTAGGATTCTCGAAATAATCTTGTTTGAAGTTGAAAGGTTTTAACTCTGGTAGTTTTGATTTGGGGAATTCATTTTACGTATTTGATGAATCAGTAGATGAGGGTTGGGGTGCCCACCTGGCTGGGTACTTGGCTTCTTTTATACGACTAACATGTGCCTTATATGTTCTTCTGTTGTCCGGGTTTATCATTTTAAAAGTAAAATCATTGTCGTATTTCTTGATAATCCTTTATGGTCCTGAATATATATTGGAAAGTTTCTTGCCTTCTACCTTTGCCTCATTTTTTAGATATACACAATCTCCTACTTCAAATTTATATTCCTTTTGATTTTGGATTCATTTCTAAATTCTTGGTTTATCTTACATTTTTCTAATTCTTGTTTAACTACTTTATAGGTTTTCCTCATCCTATTTATAAAATCTTGCTTATAGTCCTCGGTATTATTGTAATACTGCCTGGACTCTATGATTTCCTGATAAGGTATTTTAAAATCGCGCCCGAATAAAAGAAAAAATGGACTTTCTTTAGTCGTTTCTGAATATGCGGTATTGATTACATTGGTTAAGTAAGGTAGATATTGATCCCAATCGTTTCGATTGTCTTTTGTATAGATAGTCAATACATTGGAAAATATTTTGTGCCTATTTTCAATTTTAACGTTTGCTTGGGGATGGTAGGGAGAGGTTAATAATTTTTCTATTTTAAGGAAACTCATTAAATCTCTTTTTACTTTAGAAACGAAGTTAGTTCCGTTGTCTCTAATAACCTTGTGAGGGATGCCAACTTTTAAAAATATTTTTCCTAACGCTTTACTTTTGGTATATGCTCCTTGATTTTTCAATTCTTTGGCAAAAGTCAAGCCGGTAAAGTGGTCTATAACTGAAAGAACGCAAGTATGACCTCTGTTAGAAACAGGTAAACCTCCGCTAGTCCCATATAAATAAAATGAAACGATATCGAAAGGGTACCTTGCTACTGGTACTCTTCCCATCGGGGGATTAGGGTACGTTTGGGGATATTTTCTTAAATTACACGCCTCACAGGTACTTATAAAATCCTTGAGTTTTGTTAGCGCCGACGGTACATGAAAATATTGTTTTAACTTGTGGAAGGTTTTAGCTATTCCTAAGTGTCCACCTATATCAGAATGAAAATATTCAAAGGCAGGTATTATTAAGCTTTGGGGGAGTACTGGGACTATTAAAGTTTGATTTCTATTTGTTTCACCTGTTATTATCCTGCAAAGGATTTCTTCGTCCAAGTCATAATAAAATTGTCTATTTCCCTTCCCAGGGTTTTGAACTTATCGGGGAGATTATCGGAATTCACAAAATAATTAATGAGAGTCAAACACATTTCATCCTTAACTTGGTTTCTTTTAATGTTAGCTATTGATAAGGGGCTATGATTGACTTCGTCTCCTTCTATTTGGACTTTAGGTTTATTCTTCTTGTGTTTTCGTTTACTGGAATGAATGGCGTTCATTTGTTTAGTTTCATTGTCCGAGGAGTTATTTTCAGGGTATCTACTTAGGTAATCACAGCGGGTATTTTGTTTACCGGTTACATGTTCAAGTTTGAAATCCAGATCTTGGATTTTCAGTATCCATCTAGTTAAGATTCCAGTTGGATTTTTGAATGCACTTAGGTACTGCAAGCTTTTATGGTCCGAACGTAGCTAAAACTTTCGGCCCACTAAATAATGTCTAAATTTGTCTAAATTGTATATTATAGATAGTAGTTCCAATTGCGTTGCAGAATAACTGCTTTCGCCTTTCAATAGAGTTCTACTTGAATAGCATAAGACTTTTTCTATATACTAAGGGGATTCTTGTAGAGGATCAGGGTAGTTTTCTATGGGGATTAATTGGGAAAGGATTCCAGCCATGCCCGTAGCTGAGGCGTCAGTGGTAACTACAAATTTTCCTTTTTCAAAGTCTGGTAGCGACAATACTGGTTGAGAAGTAAGTGCTTTCTTGAGAGTATCTAATGAAGTTTGAGCTTCATTCGACGAGGTGATATTTTGGCTGGTCCCTTTAGTCAGGTCCGGTAAGGGTTTTGTAATTTGGGCGTAGTTGCGTATGAATTTTCTAAAATAACTTGTTAAACCAATAATGCCTCTTAGTTGTTTTATACTTTTCGGCGGTTTGAGGTTTTCTACGCATTTTATCTTTTCGGGGTCTGGCGATATTTGGCCTTGCCTCACTATCATTCCTAAAAAATTTATTTCGGGTTGAAGTAAATTTACTTTTTCAGGTCTACATTTTAGATTACCCTCTCTGAATTTTTCGAAAACTTTTGTCAATGTTTTTACATGTTCCTCTGGAGTATCTCCTACACAGATCACATCATCCACAAAGTGAATAATATTTTCTATACCTCGTAATAAGTGTAACAGTGGTCTACATAGTGCACTTGAACTAGTTTTGAGTCCGAAGGGTACTCTTAAATATTCATAAGAGCCACATTCCGTCGTCGAAAAGGCCGTTTTATAGACGTCATTGTCTGCTATCTTAACCTGATGATAACCTTGCGTAAGATCGATAGATGTAAAGATTTTGTTTTTTGTTGAGATGGAGTCTTGAATTTCATCGATTCAGGGCAGGGGAAACTTGTTACTAACTACTTGCTTGTTCAGTGCTCTTTAGTCTACTGCAAGCCTAAGGCCCTTTTTCTTTTTGGGCACTAGTATAAGGGGGGCTAAATACGTGCCTATACTTGGGCGTATAATCTTGTTTCTCTACTTCGCTGATTTTATTTTTTAACCAATTTTTGTAGGGGTGAGGGATACGATAGGGTTGTTTAGCTACAGCTAACCTTGTGGTTTGAATAGAATGTTCATAGAGAGGTATGAGTCCAATATCCTCTTCACATGTGGAAAATATATCTCTAAAATTCCAGAGTAATTCACATAATTTTTCTTTTAGTTGCGTATCTTGGATATGGTCTAATTTAAATTTTTGCAAAAAATGGGGTCTTGTTAGGGGGTACCTATTCGTTGGATTGCTAACACCAATGCTATTAACTAATATTTTCTTGGAGTTTTTCCATTCATTTAGTTCGCGCTCAGAAATCACTTGTATTTCAACAAGGCATGTTCCCTTTTTTAATGTGATCGTATCATTTTCATGTGTATTAGTCAACCAAATAAAACCTTCTCCTTTCTCATATAAAATGATCTGTTCTTCACAAAACAGATTTTCGGGGATTTCTTTACATGGGGATGCAAACCAAATTTCGGAATTGTCATTTACGGGGGTGACCATTTGTAAGATTTGAATTCTTTGCATCGTTTTTGGGGGGATTTTTATTTTACGCACCACGAATCCATAGTATTTTTCTTCCGAGTCATTTTCTATTAAGTTAAGATTGGTGCTTGGTTGCGTCAAATCTTCCGCTTGTGGGGTTGGCTGTAAGGGGACAGTACCGAGGCTTATTATCTCGTTCCATAATTCTGCTATTTTCTTTATTTCTATTTGGCTATGCTCCTGAATTTTCCCTATTTTTTTATTGACTCGATCCATTTGCTACTTGATTTTCTCCCACAGGACGAGAGATGTGGTAAAAGACTTTATTCTATTCACTGTTGCTTCCCCTCTCTCCACGCGTTGGAGAATAGTATCGTAAGGATACACGAGCCTGTTATTTGCTATATCTACTAATACCTTATTAGATTTTAAACAATTAGCACCGATTATTGCTTCATATGGGAAATTCTTGCATGTTATGAAGTTTGTAGGGATTATTCTATTATCTTTCGTCACATTTAGACATATAGAGCCTATTGCTTCCAGTCAATGTCCAGTGACACTAGTTAAATTGAGAATATTGAAATTTTTCCTTCTCTTAATATATGTTGGTAATCTGTTAAATACAATTGAATTTACTATGTAAACTGACGCACCGGAATCTATCAACGCTTAGAAATTAATACTTGCAACAACGAAATCATTTAGTATAGGTGATGTGTCGTTATCATCTTTTAAAGAAGGTACAACTACTGGAAGGGACCTATAAAAAATACTGGCCTCCAGGGTCCCGGTTAATTTTCTTGGGGGTCTAATTCGTTTCCATGTGCATTTATTTTATAGATTGGCGCTTTACATTGGGGTTCAATGGGAACTTCACTTGCTAGTGGATTGACATTTGATTGTCTAGGTTGCCACGTATTGTTATGTGGGTTGGGATTTCTTGTGCCGATGGCTCGCGGCATTTGTTCATTTTGTATTGAAGAAAAATTCTTTTCGTTTCCCGAAAAATTTCTTTGGTTTCCCGTCGGGAAAAAATATCCTCTGTTATCGCTCGTATTCCTGTTGAATCTAGTCGGATACACTGCCCGTGAATTGAATTGGTACATGTTTTGTCGTGTATTTTGGTTGGGGAACCGATACTTATTGTGACGGTTGGGAGAAGTAATTTACTACGCGAATCCTAACTGGTAGGGGCTGTAGAACAATGGGAGACGTAGGGGGTTGCTTCTATAGCTTTCTCACACACTAGTATTTAAGTTTTTTTCCTAAACAAATGGTAATCAAAACTAGAGGTTGCTGTAATATAGTTGTTTCTAGTGCGGCATTCCCTGGCGATATGTCCTTGTTTATTACATGCATAACATATAGTTGGGGGTTTATTTGCGTAGTTTGCCGTGCTTGTGGGTACAAAACGTACCCTTCTTTGCCTGGTAGGGGTTGGAGATCTATTTTGGTTCGGTTTGGGTGAATTATCTCTCGAAAAAAATCCTGAAGGAATTCCTTGTGATCGTCCAAGAGTTGAATCTTCTACATTATTTATTCTTGACTTATTGTGATTTGCCACGATCGAGTCAATTTCAATTATTCTCTCTACTTCCTGAACTTACAGCTCTAATGTTTGAATATTTTTTGATATTAACATGCGGTATAATTTGGGGCTCAATCCTTGCATGAAAGTATTTAATACGATTTTATCGTATAAGGGACCAGATTCTTTTCCGTATTTAGCCTCAATGGATACCATTACCTTGTGTAGGTATTCCCTAACATTTTGTGTTTCGTCGAAAAATACAGTTCCGTGCTTTAATTTGTGTGTTGAACTGGTTTCAACAAATCTTTCTTGGAACACTTTTAGTAATTTTTCTATTGAGTTTATTGGAAGGTTGTTATCTTCCCCTATTGTATTTTCTATTTGTTTTAGGAATGTTAACGCTCGCCCCTTAAGTCTCATTAATAACATGCCTACTAATGCTTTTAATTCCGTTTAGTGAATTCTACAAATTGGTTTAATTGGATACTAAATTCCTCTACATCTGAATTTCCGTTATACGAGAGAAGAGATTTTGAAATTTCCACTGTTTTGGCAATAAGATTTTTCTTTAATAATTGTTCGTTTGGATCTAACGACATATTGTTTTTTTTTAATTAATTAAAATTCGGCACTGGTTTTATTTTGTTTTTGTTATTATTCAAATTTGACACTTCCAAATTACATTTTTTTGTTACTATTTTAAGGGGACTTAGACCTAACAAAATATTGCACTTCAAACCATGCATAAAATACTGCACTTTCCTTATGCGTAATATTTCTCAATAATCTTTTTTCGTAGAAAATTTTGTCCTTGTGTTTTGCTCCTTTAAACAGGCCGCACTAATTCTAATGGGGGGGGGTTTAATTAAAAATTTTTGTTCTTATGTCTTCGTTTTTGATTCCTTATATAGGAATTTTTCAATTAATTATTCCTATGGGTAATTTTCAATTAAACTCTTAGTTGACAGTTCGCGAGTGGCATACCTGAGTGGAGGCAGAACTTCGTGTGTGGGGAGCTTAAACTAGCGGTTCAAATGGGGAGCATGTATTAATGGCCATACTGAGTCAAAATCAGATTGAAGGTTTTCTGGTTCCCTTGAGAGCGAGTGGAGCCACAAGGACTAACTATCTTGAGAAATACTAACATAAAGAGAATAAAATAAGAAAGTAATGTATTTATTTTATTTACTCACATAATCGGTACAGAGCTTGTCGGCAATATCGAAATTATTTCATAGTCATATACACTAATATAAGATTGTTGTCAAAAGTTAAATCACTGATAATAAATATTCCCAAAAATTCATTCCCAATAGACTGCAAGTAAACTCACATAAAAATGATCACTTAAAACTCATCGTAGACTTCTCCTAGACTCTCGCTGAACTCGACTGCTTCTAAAACTGGCCCAAAAATTGCTAAGTCCTAACTATCTACTCTCTCCAATTTCGCCAGAGGCCACGTTCGGGCGTTACTAAAAGTACATTACGCTGATTTTATTGGTTCAGCTTTATGTCCTATATTTCTATTGGATAGGTATATACCAATGGGCTACTTGAGTTTAATTACGATTTATAATTTTAAGATATCACTTTGGAATTTTTCTTAACAAAACAAAGTTTTACATTGTAATTTTTTGCTGGCGAGGTGTCACTTAGTTTCCAGAAGACTTATAATTTATTTCTGTGAAAGTTGTTAAGGGACAATACGCTTTAGTTGCATTGGGATACATAGTTTTAAACTTAGTTTTCAGAACAATGCAATTAGACTACATAAAGATATTTTGTATCTCGAGTGACTATTTTTTTGTATAATAAATTCTACCATCTCTTGATAGTTTGAAAATTCAAGCTCTTAAGATATAAATTACATTGTTAGTCGCCTGTCATATAAAATTTGGTCAGACTGATATTTATTGCATACTTTGGCAACGCGGAAGCGGATTTATTTATTACATTTTCTGTGGGAAAGCTTCTTACAATGTATGTTTGAATTGAATACATTTGTTTTACTATTTTGAATTGAACGTTTGAGTTTTGCTTGATCTGTAGGTTACTTGAATTTACAGGTTCATATTTTGGGTGATTTTATTTTACTTGGGTAACTTTAATTGGAAAATTTTGAGGTTTTTGAAAATTGATTCCATTACACCTTTCTATAAGAACCTTACATGCTCCCAGGGCATAACTTACAGCCCTTGCCCTTAGTGATGTGGGGGGGGGGGGGGTTGTCATCCTTAAACACATAATTTTTCAAAACTTTCAAATACACTGAATAAAATGGCTATCTGAATATATCGACTAGCCCTTTGAATTTCCAATCAAATGAGCCCTTTTTCAAGTTTCTACGACAAAGATTTCAATAAAAAACCTTATATGCCCCCAGGGCATATCTTACAACCCTTGCCCTGAAAGCTTTGGGGGTGTGTCCTCCTCAAAAACATAATTTTTATCAGGAAATCAACTACGCTGAACAAAATAGCTATCTCAAAATTTTGATTGGATGTGCTTCGGGAAATAGTGGGTGTGGAAGGGGTGCTAATTGCCGCAAGGGTTGTGGCGGAGTGTCCTCCTCAAAAACATATTTTCTATCTGGAAATCAACTTTGCTGAACAAAATAGCTATCTCAAAATTTTTATTGGATGTGTTTGGGGAAAAGGTGGGCGAGAGAGGGGGGTTAGTTGCCCTCAAATCACTATTGACTATTAAAAAGGGCACTGGACCTTTGAATTTCCAATCGAAAGAGTCCTTTTTTAATTTTCTGTGACCAAGATTTCAATAAAAACTTATACGCCCCCAGGGCATAGCTTACTAACCCTTGCCCTGAATGCTGTGGGGGAGTGTCCTCCTCAAAAACATAATTTCCATCTGGAAATCAACTTTAATGAACAAAATGGCTATCTCAAAATTTTTATTAGATGTGTTTCGGGAAAAGGTGGGCTTGGAAGGGGTGTTAGTTGCCTTCCAATCACTTTCGACTATCAAAAAGGGCACAAGCTACTCCAACTTCCTATTGAATGAGCCCTTTTCGAAGTTTCTACGACAATTTCTTCGATATGAAATGCCCTGCTCTAAAGGAAAAAAATAATAAATAATACATGGTGCCAACATCGTTCTTATATGCCCTCAGGGCATAACGTAAAACCCTTGCCCCGAGGTTTTTGGAGGAGTGTCCTCCTCAAAAATATATTTTCTATCTGGAAATCAACTATGCTGAACAAAATGGCTGTCTCAAAATTTTGATTGGATGATTTTGGGGGAATGATGGGCTACGGGGGGCTAGTTGCCCTACAATCAATTTCGACTATTAAAAAGTGCTCTAGCTCTTTGAATTTCCAATGGAATGAGCCTTTTCTAATTTTGTACGACAACGCCTTCTAAAAAAACCTTATATGCCCCCAGGGCATAACTCACAAGCTCTGAGGGCTGTGGGGGAGTGTCCTTCTCAAAAATATCTATCTGCCCCCCCCCCCCCAATTTTTATCTGAGAATCAACAACGCTGAACAAAATGGCTATCCAAAAATTTTGATTGGAAGTGTTTGGGAAAAGGTGGGCGAGAGAAGGGAGTTAGTTGTCCTCAACTCACTTTCAACTATTAAAAAGGGCACCAGACCTTTGAATTTCCAATCGAATGAGGCCTTTTTCAAGTTTTTACGACAAAGATTTCAATAAAAACTTATATGCCCCCAGGGCATAACTTATAACTCTTGCCCTGAAGACTCGGGGGGGGGGAGTGTCCTGCTCAAAGGTTTAATCTCCTGAACTTTAACTGCATGAAACAAAATGGCTATCTCAAAATTTTGATTGGATTTGTTTGGGGAAATGATGGGCTTGGAAGGGAGGGGTGTTAGTTGCCTTCCAATTACTTTCGACTATTAAAAAGGGCACTAGCCATTTCAATTTTTAATCGAATGAGTCCTTTTTGAAGTTTCTAGGACAACGCGTTCTATAAAAACCTTAAATGCCCCAGGGCATAACTTACAACCCTTGCCCTGAGGGCTGTAAGGGGGTTGTAATCCTCAAAAACCTAATATATAAAACTTAAAACTACGTTGAATAAAATGGCTATCTTAAAATTTTGATTGGATGTGTTTGGGGAAAAGATGGGCGTGAGAGGGGGTTAATTGCCCTCCAATCACTTTCGACTACTAAAAAAGGTACTAGCCATTTAAATTTCGAATCGAATGAGCCTCTTTTGAAGTTTCTACGACAACGCCTTTTATAAAAACCTTATATGCCCCCAGGGCATAACTTACAGCCCTTGCCTTGAAGGCTGTGGGAGAGTGTCCTCCTCAAAATATAATTTCTCTCTGGAAATCAACTATGCTGAACAAAATGGCTATCTCAAAATTTTGATTGGATGTGTTTCGGATAATGGTGGGCGCGGAAGGGGCGTTAGTTGCCTTCCAATCACTTTCGACATTTAAAAAGGGCACAAGCCGCTCTGATTTCCAACTGAATGAGTTCTTTTCGAAGTTTCTACGACAACTTTTTCGATACGAAGTGCCCTGCCCTAAAGTAAAAAATTATAAATAATAAATTGTGTCAATATCGTTCTTATATGCCTTCAGGGCATAACTTAGAACCCTTGCCCCGATAGTTGAGGGTTAGTGTCCTCCTCAAAAATATATTTTCTAGCTGGAAATCAACTACGCTGAAATAATGGCTATTTCAAAATTTTGATTGGATTTGTTTGGGGGAATGATGGGCGTGGGGGGGGGGGGATGGTTGTCCTCCAATCACTTTCGACTATTAAAAAGGACACTAGTCCTTTGAATTTCCAATCGAATGAACCTTTTTTTGAAGTTTTTACGACAACGCCTTCTATAAAAACCTTATATGCCTCTAGGGCATATCTTACAACCCTTGCCCTGAAGGCTTTGGGGGTGCGTCCTCCTCAAAAACATAATTTCTATCTGAAAATCAACTACGCTGAACAAAATAGCTATCTCAAAATTTTGATTGGATGTGTTTTGGGGAATGGTGGGCGTGGAAGGGGTGCTATTTGCCTTCCAATCACTTTCGACTACTAAAAAGGGCAGAAACCACTCCAATTTCCAATTGAATGAGCCTTTTTCAAAGTTTCTATGACAACTTCTTCGATACGAAGTGCCCTGCTCTAAAGGAAAAAAATAATAAATAATACATTGTGCCAACATCGTTCTTATATGCCCTCAGGGCATAATGGGCGTTTCGAAGTTTCTACGACGACTTCTTCGATACGAAGTGCCCTGCTCTAAAGGAAAAAAATAATAAATAATACATTGTGCCAATATCGTTCTTATATGCCCCCAGGGCATAACTTAAAACCCTTGCCCCGAGGGTTTTGGGGGAGTGTCCTTCTCAAAAACATTTTTTCTATCTGGAGCCCTTTTCGAAGTTTCTACAACAACTTCTTCGATACGAAGTGCCCTGCTCTAAATGAAAAAAATAATAAATAATACATTGTGCCAACATCGTTCATATATGCCCTCAGGGCATAACGTAAAACCCTTGCCCCGAGGGTTGTGGGGGAGTGTCCTCCTCAAAAACATATTTTCTATCTGGAAATCAACTACGCTGAACAAAATGGCTGTCTCAAAATTTTGATTGGATGAGTTTGGGGGAATGATGGGCAAGAGGGGGGGGGGGGCTAGTTTACCCTCCAATCACTTTCGACTATTAAAAGGGGCACTAGCTCTGAATTTCCTATTGAATGAGCCTTTTTAATTTTCTACGACGATGCCTTCTATAAAAACCTTATATGCCCCCAGGGCATAACTCACAAGCCCTGAGGGCTGTGGGGGATGGTCTTCATCGAAAACATAATTTCTATCTGGAAATCAACAACGCTGAACAAAATGGCTATCTAAAAATTTTGATTGGAAGTGTTTGGGGAAAAGGAGGGCGAGAGAGGGGGGTTAGTTGCCCTCAACTCAATTTTGACTATTAAAAAGGGCACTACACCTTTGAATTTCCAATCGAATGAGCCCTTTTTCAAAACTTAAAACCCTTGCCCCTGGGGTTGTGGGGGAATGTCCTCCTATGAAACATATTTTCTATCGGGAAATTAACTACGCTGAACAAAATAGCTGTCTCAAAATTTTGATTGGATGTGTTTGGGGGAATGATGGGTGGTTTGGGGGGCCTAGTTGCCCTCCAATCACTTTCGACTCTAAAAATGGGAACTGGCTCTTTGAATTTCCAATCGAATGTGCCTTTTTGGAAGTTATTAATATAATGAAGCTATCTTAAAATTTTGATTGGATGTGTTTGGGGAAAAGATGGGCGTGAGAGGGGGTTAATTGCCCTCCAATCACTTTCGACTACTAAAAAAGGTACTAGCCATTTAAATTTCGAATCGAATGAGCCTCTTTTGAAGTTTCTACGACAACGCCTTCTATAAAAACCTTATATGTCCCCAGGGCATAACTCACAACCCTTGCCCTGAGGGCTGTGGAGAAGTGTCCTCCTCAAAAACATAATTTCTATCTGGAAATCAACAACGCTGAACAAAATGGATATTTAAAATTTTTTATTGGATGTGTTTTGAGAAAAGGTGGGCGAGAGAGGGAATTAGTTGCCCTCAAATCACTTTCGACTATTAAAAAGGCACTAGACCAACTACGCTGAACAAAATGGCTATCTCCAAATTTTGATTCGATGTGTTTCGAGAAATGGTGGGCACGGAAGGAGTGTTAGTTGCCTTCCAATCCCTTTCGACTATTAAAAAGGGCATAAGCCACTCCAATTTCCAATTTAATGAGCCATTTTTGATGTTTGTACGACAACTTCTTCACTCCAATATCCAATTTAAAGAGCCCTTTTCGAATTTTCTACGACAACTTCTTCAATACGAACTGCCCTTGTCTAAACGACAACAATAATAAATAATATGTTGGGCCAACATCATTCCTATATGTACCCAGGGCATAAACTAGAAGCCTTACCCCGAGGGTTATGGGGGAGTGTCTTCCTCAAAAACATATTTTCTATCTGGAAATCAACTACGCTGAACAAAATGGCTATCTCAAAAGTTTTATTGGATATTATTGGGGAAAAGGTGGGCGAGAGAGGGGGGTTAGTTTCACTCAAATCACTTTTGACTATTAAAAGGGGCACTAGACCTTTGAATTTCCAATCAAAGAATACCCTTTTTCAAGTTTCTACGAGCAAGATTTCAATAAAAACTTATATTCCCCCAGGGCATAACTTACAACCCTTGCCCTGAAGGCTGTGGGGGAGTGCTCTCCTCAAAAACATCATTTCTATCTGGAAATCAACTACGCTGAAGAAAATGGCTATTTCAAAATTTTGATTGGATGTGTTTCAGGAAATGGTGGGCGTGGAAGGGGTTTTAGTTGCCTTCCAATTACTTTCGACTATTGAAAAGGGCACAAGCTACTCCAATTTTCAATTTAATAAGCCCTTTTTGAAGTTTCTACGACAACTTCTTCGATACGAAGTGCCCTGCTCTAAAGGAAAAAAGTAATAAATAATACATTGTGCCAACATCGTTCTTATATGCCCTTAGGGTGGATATCATGGAAATCTATCTGGAAATCAAAAACGCTGAGCAAAATGGCTATCAAAAATTTTGATTGGATGTGTTTGGGGAAAAGGTGGGCGAGAGAGGGGTTTAGTTGCCCTCAAATCACTTTCGACTATTAAAAAGGGCACTAGACCAACTTCGCTGAACAAAATGGCTAGTTCCAAAATTTGATTGGATGTGTTTCAGGAAATGGTGGGCACGGAAGGGGTTTTAATTACCTTCCAGTCACTTTTGACTATTAAAAAGGGCACAAGCCACTCCGATTTCAAATTTCATGAGCCCTTTTCGAAGTTTCTACGACAAATTCTTTGCTCCAATTTCCAATGGAATGAGCCCTTTTTGAAGTTTCTACAGTAACTTCTTCGATACGAAGCGCCCTGATCTAAAGGACAAAAATAATAAATAATACATTGTGCCAACATCGTTCTTATATGCCCCTAGGGCATAACTTAAAACCCTTGCCCCGAGGGTTGTGAGGGAGTGTCCTTCTCAAAAACATATTTTCTATCTGGAGCCCTTTTCGAAGTTTTTACGACAACTTCGTTTGATACGAAGTGCCCTGCTCTAAAGGAAAAAATTGTAAATAATACATCATGCCAACATCGTTCTTGTATGCCCTCAGGGTGTAATTTAAAATCCTTGCCCAGAGGGTTGTGGGGGAGTGTCCTCCTCAAAAACATATTTTCTATCTTGAAATCAACTACGCTGAACAAAATGCCTCTCCGAAATTTTTATTGGATGCTTTTGGGGGAATAATGGGCGTTGGGGGGGGGGGGCTAGTTACCCTCCCATCCCTTTCGACTATTAAAAAGGGCAATAGCTTTTTCAATTTCCAATCGAATGAGCCTTTTTTGAAGTTTCTACGTCAACGCCTTTTTTAAAAACCTTATATACCCCCAAGGCATAACTTACAACCCTTGCCCTGAAGACTATGGGGGAGTGTCCGCCTCAAAAAATATTTACTATCTGGAAATCAACTACGCTGAACAAAATGGCTATCTCAAAATTTTGATTGGATGTGTTTCAGGAATTGGTGGGCGTGGAAGGGGTGCTAGTTGCCTTGCAATCACTTTCAACTATTAAAAAGGGCACAGGCCACTCCAATTTCCAATTGAATGAGCCCTTTTCGAAGTTTCTACGACAACTTCTTCGATACGAAGTGTCCTGCTCTAAAAGAAAACAATAATAAGTAATACATTGTGCCAAGATTATTCTTATATGCCCTCAGGGCATAACTTAAAACCCTTGCTCCAAGGGTTGTGGGGGAATGTCCTCCTCAAAAATATATTTTCTATTTGGAAATCAACTACGCTGAACAAAATGGCTATCTCAAAATTTTGATTAGATATGTTTGGGGGAATGATGGGCGTGCAGGAGGGGGCTAGTTGCACTACAATCACTTTCGACTATTAAAAAGGCATTAGCCATCCCAATTTCTAATTTAATCAGCCCTTTTTGAGGTTTCAACGACGACTCCTTTGATACGAAGTGCCCGGGTATGGAGAAAAAAAATAATACATTGTGCTAACATTGTTCTTTAATTAGGCAGCGCGATCGCGCTGCCTATGAAATCTGCATCCGAATGTGTCACTACTAAACCCAGAAACAGTCTAAAACTGCAGTGGGTAACCCTTCCAAATCACCCTTACTTCCTTTTCTTCGTCCATCAGACTTTCATTTGGTTGCACGCCTTAAATAGGCTTTGCGCAGAAAGCATTTTCGATCCAATGATAAAGTTAAACATCCAGTGCAAAATTGTGGCTTCAAGAATGGCATCCGGTGCAAAAGTGGCTTCAATCAAATCTAAAGAATTTTATGCCAGAGGCATACATAAATTTGGGCAAAAGCAGGATAAATTTATAATTTATCCTGAGCCCTGAGCAACTCAGGGCTCAGTTGCTCAGGGTGTTGACAAGTAGCCATAGACTTGAAATTATGAGGTAAATTGTTTCTGAGTTACAGCGATTTGCCTTCTTACTTATAGAATAGCTTAACATACTATAGGCGATAGTTGGTTCACATCTATTTTTCGTACCCACGGACGATTGATATTTAATATGGAGCGTTCATTTGGTGATCTATTTTATTTCGATTTAATTTTGTCCCTTAGTCTTATGGAATGTGAACTAACTGTTTCTAGAATTGCTACTGTATGAATAGCTAATCTTGGACTGTAATCTATGAAAACTTATCTTCCTTAATGTTTGGAATTCATGATATTGCGAGTCAGAACAGTTGACCAAGTACATACACAAATACTTTTCTAGAGTGGGTATATATTGAGTTAGTTTTGTCCACAAATCAAAAAAGTTATTTGTAAGAAAAATTACTGGAAGCTATGGGACGACATGAATTAAGAAATTTCAGGGGGCTAGTCTTACGGTTCCACCTTAGAATGTGCTTTTAGTCGATGTACAGGTTACAGTGAAAAAAAAAATGAGATTGAGAATCTTTTTAAGTTCTTAGACTTAGTCAATGATGAGTATATTTATCTCAGATCCACACTCTTGGCTAAAAAGTATATTTGAAGTTCTTATATCTTTGAACATTTCCTTTTTCTATTTTCCAGATGAACTGGTTGAATTTGAGACTAAGTTTTTCCCAGTTGGTAACTAACTTTGAGGGACTCTTAGGTGGGGGTGACTTGGGGAGTGAAATCAATGAAATGATTTCTTCTCTTGCAACCAGCATCATCAATTCGGTAAGTTTTTCAATTAAATCTTGCAATCTTGAAGGGTTATTGTCATAACAAGGGCCATAAAATGATTTATTGAGTGAATGAGTTATTGAATGATAGATGCTTGTTTTTGCTTTTAGTCTGGTGAATGGAATTAAAATTTTTAGAGGCAAGATCAAAAGCCACCACAAGAGATCCACTAAATTCCAAAAAGGTGAAAGGGTAGAGAGCCCAATTTTGCTCTTTCAAAGTTGCTGTTTTGATGTATACAGTTCTGCGTTGATGTTAATATTCATTTTTTGAAAATTTTAGAATCACAAACAACCTCCTAAAATAGCTATGGTCCGCATCGTCTTCGATGTAGGCCTTTTTAATGTCATTAAAAGTTGTATTCATGTTTGTTCAAAGTAAATCGAACACGCTACTAAAAAGGATTTCCAAAAGGGATAGATTTCGGCCTTTTAACTTATCAGGGAATTTTTCAAAAGAGGCTAAATACCTCACCGAAAACGAAACAAAAATCTTGAACGTGGGGCTGAAATTATAGGTTAAGCTCTTAATCTAAAAGTGATTAGTGAGTGAATAGTAATCATTATTTAGTTACTTTTGACAATACAACATTTTATATAGCATGCCAATGCAAGTAAACACTTAATATAGAGCATGTCCCTTGAATTTGAAAGATGGATTAGTTGTATCTTAGGCTATATATTTCCATTTCTATATGCTTATTTTGGTTGTTTATTAATTTTCTCTTAAATTTTGATAATATTTTGTATTTTAGTTTTCAGTTATATCATATTTTCTGGACTTTACCTTTTTTATTAATTTTTTTTTAAAGTGGGCTTTTGTTTAATATTAGATGGCTGATTCGGAATAGTCATCTGAAAAGAAATAGATAGTTGGAAATAAGTTAGCTGAAATAAGTAGAAATAACTAGTTGAATCATCAATCCTAAATGAATTAGGGCACTTGATTACGTTTTGACACCCCAATTTCCCACAAATGAATTCTTATGAACATGCCTGCCCTTATGTAATAGAATAGAATAGAATATGATTTATTGGCTAAAATAGCACAAAAGCTAGTATAAGCGCGTCAGAATTACCATAACAAAACAAATTTTATGGGATAAAGATAAAACAAAAAATTGAATCAATAATAAAACAGATGTTAGGGGATAAACATAAAACAAAAATTATATCCATCATTAAAATGGGAAACAAAATAGGGGACAAAAGAGTTTTTGTTCCTCATGGTCAACATTTAAGGATACAGGTCCAGTTGGGTATTTGGAGCTCTACGAGCATTGAGTCTTGTATTAGAAAGGGTTGGGGGATTTTCTTTAAGGGGAGGGAGAAAACGTCGATGATAGTCAGAACTAAGGCACTTGTGACCAAACTTTATGGTAAGGATGTGACGTCGTGATTCCAATGTAATAAGTTAAAGTTTAGCCAAACCTTCATCGTATATAGTATAGGCCGTCCCCAGAATAATTTTTATTGCTCTTTTTTGAATACTTTCAATTTTAGAACATTGGTCTTTGGCCAACCCAGGGTGCCAGACAGGACAAGCATATTCCAGACAGGGTCTTATATAAGAACAATAAATTATTTTAAGGTTTTGGATTGATATGGAGAACCGTTTGAGAAGAGAGAAAGATTTAATGAGAAAATACCCTGATTTAAATAAGTGGGAAATGTGGGAGTTCCATTTAAGGTCATTGTCCAACTGCACACCAAGCAGTTTAACCTTATTTAGATTTGGTATGCATAGGTAATTATTGATAGAGGGCATATTTTTAAAAAAATAAAATAACCTGAAACTACTTTTGGGTATGCTTAAGTTTGAGTTTAACATTGACAAGATTATTGTCCTTAAATTGTTAATTAGTGAATCGAGTGTAACATTCAAAGTATTAGATGTTTGACAAAGGAAAATGCTTCAACACTTAGTTTTCCCTATATCACGCCAAGTCCTCTGTAGTTTGGAGTTGAGACTTTAGCAATAGCTCTACTATTGGCGTTCAGCCTTCTAATTTCTATAGAGTTTCCTTAGAAAAAGAATGTCTGTTCCCTTGTTTACTAGAAAATTGCTGATAACCAAAACGACCTATGTGGAAAATAGTATCGTGGTGAGTCTTGATTAAAATTAAATAAAAAAACAAGTTGTTTAAACTGAAAGTAAGGAGTGACGTTAAAACTTAAAACGAACAGAAATTGTTCCGTATATGAAAGGGACTGTCCCCTCCTCAACGCCGCGCTCTTTACGTTAAAGTTTGACTTTCTCACGACTGTATTTTTTTTTAAACAATGAAAAACTTTAGCGTAAAGAGCGAGGCGTTGAGGAGGGGACATCCCCTTTCATATACGGAATAATTTCTGTTCGTTTTAAGTTTTAATGTCGCTCCTTACTTTCAGTTTAAAAAAACTTGTTTTTTTTATTTAATTTCTGATCGTTTTTAAACAAAAAAAAACTTTAGGGTAAAGATCGAGGCGTTAAGGAGGGGACAGCCCCTTTCATATACGGAATAATTTCTGTTCGTTCTAAGTTTTAACGTCGTTCCTTACTTTCAATTAAAAAAAAACTTGTTTTTTTTTATTTCATTTCGGAACGTTTTTGAATTAATGCAGGTTTTGAATTTCGCTCACCGTGCATGAATAATTTAAACGAAATTTGTATATTAATTTTACTTTTATTTGGTTAAATGGCTTTCTCGAAACTTGTTGAATTTTATTTACGAACGTTTTTAATTAGTAATAAATATACGTAACTTACGAATTAACTTACGTAACGCACTTCTATATTCATATATTTTTAATACGTATATTAGGGGGTTTGCCCCCTAGTCAATACCTTGATCTTGAAGCTAAAGTTCGAATTTTGTTCCATTTCTTTAAAAATGACCCCTTAATCACAAAGGCCGTTAATTAGAATAAATAGCTCTTATGAAAGTACTAAAAAATCCTTGGCTTAAAGAGCGAGGCATTGACTAAAAGGTGAACCCAATCATGTAGCAGTAGAGGAGGGGGTGCTACTCGTGACATTACCACGTGGTTTATGGTTTTCTCAGTGAGAATGAAAAAACAGGAATTTTCTCACTTGGAAAACAGTAACTTTGTCACATTTATGGTTGTTTTCATGGATGGTTATGTGTGTTGGTCGATTTATTTGATGTTTTTCTCGGATGTCAACAGCAATTCATGTCTGTTTTATGGTTTTTGTCAGTGATAATTTGAAAAACAGGAATTTTGTCACTTGGAAAAACAGGAACTTTCTCACTTGGAAAACCATAAACCACGTGGTCCTGTCACGAGTAGCACCTGTGAACCTTGACATTCGCTGAGAGCGTGTACTTACAACAACAACAACATCGACCTTGGAATACCTGTGCTGTCGACCTCAATTCACCTATCGTGAATCAATAATTCCCCTTAGAAACAACAAATTAATTTCCCCTTTCTTGACAGATCAATCGATCAATGACATCATCTGTCAGACTTTAAAAATGTCCCCCTAGAAACGATTCTCCAGGAATAGATCCAAATCATTAATGTCTTTGCCTCGGGAACAGTTCTTTTGGTCGAACTCCAAAGGATATTAATAACCAAAGGCCATGGAAACAATTAGGCAAGAAACATCTTAGCGATGAATTGTTTTAGCGCGCGAAAAGGTTTCTTATTAATTTGAAATGCATTAGCACAGAGATGCCAAAAACAAAAGGAACACGCTGAATTTACGTTTAGGGATTATTTGGGCGAAACTGTTTTAGACGGGTTATGGAACTATTTCGGCGAAACAGATAGAGACATTTTAAAAGATGATTTTTGAAGAGATTTTAGAAGAGAATTTAATGGTGAAACTCTGTGGTCGTTATAATACACAAGTTTCATTTGAACAGTGTTGTGAGGTCCTCTAACCCAACCCCAAAGGGTTCCAATCCTCCTACTCCAACCCCGAAGGAAGCCCCCGGTCCTCAAAGGCCCCCCAAGCTCCCAAAAGGGCCACCGGCGCCCCCAACGGCCCACCCAGACCCTTAACGGCCATCCCCGGGCACCCCACAGGCCCATCGAGCTCCCAAAGGACCAACGGGGTCCCAAAGGCCCTCCACCGATCCCCACATGTCCCCCAGGCCCCCAACTGTCCCCCCGGTCCTCAAAGGCCCATCGAGCTCCCAAAAGACCAACGGGGTCCCAAAGGCCCTCCACCGGTCCCCAAATGTCCTCCAGGCTCCCAACTGGCCCCCGGACCCCCAAAGGCCCACCCCGGGTCCTCAAAGGGCTCCCCGGGCTCCCAAAGGCACTCCCCCGGTCCCCAAAGGTCCCAGACCCTCAAACGCCCTCCCTGGGCCCCAAAGACCCTCCCCCCGTCCCCATACAAGCACACAAAAACTTACACACACATATACACATACAGACATACACACACACACACAAACACACAAACACACAAACACACACACACACACAAACATATACAAACAAACATACACACATACACAAACACACATAGACACAAACACACACACACACATACACACATATACACACACATACACATACACACACAAACACACATACACACATATAAAGATACACAAATATATATACACACATACACACACAAAGACACACACACACACACAAAAACACACAAAGATTCAAAGAAACAAATATAGATAAAAACATACAAACATATACATAGACACAAATACACATAGACACACAAACAAACACACATACAAACACACACAAACAAAAAAACAAATAAACATAGATACACACACACACACACACACATAAACACATACACACACACACATACACACATACACACACACACACACTCAGACATTTACACTTATACACACCCACATACACATACAAGTAAAGACATACACACACACACATACACACAGACATACATACACATACACACACATAATAATAAATACACATAAAAGAACATACAAAAATACAAATACACACAAACACACACACACATACACACATACACACACATACACAGATACACACACACATACACACGCAACCACACATATACACACACACACACAAACATACACACACACAAATACACACAAACATACACACACACACACATAGACACACACACAAACAAACACATACAAATACACACACAAATAAATACACACATACATACAAACATAAATACAAATACAAAAAAAAATACACACACACTTACACACATACACACATACACAAACACATACACACACACATACACACAAACATACACACACACACACATATACATACACAAACCCAAATACAAATACACATATACATACATACACATAAACATACAAACACACATATACATACATACAAACACAAATACACAAACACACACACACAATCAAAAACAAACAAACACACACAAAAAAATAAAAAAACAAACACACAAACAAAAACACACACACACAAACAAACACACAGACACATACAAACACACACACATATACAGACACAGACACACACACATATACACACACATAAACACACACACAAACACAGAGACAAATATAAAAACACAAACATAAACAAACACAAAAATACACACACACATACAAACACACACATACACACATACACACACACACACACACATACACACAAACATACACACATACACACATACATATACACACACACAAACACAAACACACATACACACACGCACATACAGACATACACACAAAAATACACACACACACAAACATACACACACACATACACACAAACATAAAAACACACAAATACCAAAAAACACACACACACACACACACACACACACACACAAACATACCAATCCACAAATACAAATACACAAATACAAATACACAAATACACACATACACAAACACACACATAAACACACACACAGACACACAGACACATACACACATACACACACACACATACACACAAAAACACATACACATACACACAAACATAAACACAAACAAATACACACACAAACACACACACTCACTCACATCCACACCCCCATACATCCCATAATAAACATAATCACTTCCACACACACATACACAAATGCACAGACACACAATCAAATAAACATACACACACATACATGAACTTTCAAACTTTAAAATGCACACATACACTCTCACACATTCTCATACATACACCTACACACAAACACATTCACACAAAAATACACACACACACACATACAATTACACATACACACACACACACACATACATACAAACACTCATAAACACATACACACACAAACATACACATAAAAACACACATAAACACATATACATACACGCAAACACATACACATAAATACAAAAACACACACAAAGACACACACACACACATACACATACACACACACATACACATACACACACACACATGCCCACACACATAAACATACACACATACACACACACACATACGGGTGTGTGTGTGTGTGTGTGTGTGTGTATGTATATTTATATATGTGTGTGTGTGTGTGTCTGTTTGTTTTTGTTTATATTTGTGTGGGTATGTGTGTGTGTATGTTTTTGTTTGCATGTGTTTGTGTATTAGATAGTGTTTGCGATAGTTTTTATGAGATAGAGTAGGAGAGTGTATGTGTGTGAGAGTGTGTGTGTGTGTGTGTTTTTTTGAGTATATGTATGTGTGTATGTTTTTTTGTGTTTGATTGCGTTTGTTTGTGTGTGTGTATGTATCTATGTGTGTCTGTATGTGTGTGAGTAAGTGAATGTGTGTGTGTGTTTGTATATGTGTGTGTGTATGTGTGTGTTTATGTGTGTTTGTGTGTGTGTGTGTGTAGTGTCTTTTTGTATGTGTCTATGAGTGTTTATGGTTTTGTTTGTGTCTGTGTGAGAGTGTGTCTGTGGGGGTGTGTGTTGGTGTGAGTTTTTGGGGGTGTGTGTGCGGGTGTGTGTGTGTGTGGTTGTGTGTGTGGGTGAGTGTGTGATTGTGTGTGAGGGTGTGTGTTTGTCTGTGTGTGTATGCTTCTGTATCTGTGTATTTATGTTTTATTGGGTATGTATGTGTCTGTGTATGTGTGTGGTTTATGTCTATGTGTGTGTCTATGTATATGTGTGTATGTGTGTGTCTATGTGTAGGTGCGCGTGGGTGTGTGTGTGTGCATGTAAGTGTGAATGTATTTTTGTGTGTATGTGTGTGTATGTGTGTATGTATGTATACGTGTGTGTGTATGTTTATGTATGTATGTAGGTGTATGTATGTGTGTGTGTGTATGTGTGTATGTGTGTGTCTGTGGGTGTGTGTATGTGTATGTGTGTATATGTGTATGTGTGTGTGTGTGTGTATGTGGAACTATTTCGGTGAAACAGATAGAGACATTTTAAAAGATGATTTTTGAAGAGATTTTAGAAGAGAATTTAATGGTGAAACTCTGTGGTCGTTATAATACACAAGTTTCATTTGAACAGTGTTGTGAGGTCCTCTAACCCAACCCCAAAGGGTTCCAATCCTCAGACCCCAACCCCGAAGGAAGCCCCCGGTCTTCAACGGCCCCCCAAGCCCCCAAAGGGCCCCCGGCGCCCCCAAAGGCCCATACAGACCCTCAACGGCCATCCCGCGGCCCCCCAAAGGCCCGTCGAGTTCTCAAAAGACCAACGGGGTCCCAAAGGCCCTCCACCGGTCCCCAAATGCCTCCACCCAGGCCCCCACAAGCCCTCCCTGTGCCCCAAAGGCCCTCCCCGGTCCCCAAAGGTCCCCGGATCAGAAAGCGCTGCCGGGATGCGCCGTGGGCCAGGAAAGCACCGCAGGATGTGCCGCAGGGATGCGCCGCGGTCAGAAAGCGCCGCAGGATGCGCCACAGGTCACCGCAGAGCATGCAGGATGCGCCGCAGGCATGCGCCGCAAAAAAGTAAACTAAAAAGTAAAAATTTCGAAATGTTATCCCCCAACGCCTCCTCAGACCCCCAAAGGCCCTCCCCTGGTCCTCAAAGGGCTCCCGGGCTCCCAAAGGCACTCCCCCGGTCCCCAAAGGTCCCAGACCCTCAAACGCCCTCCCTGGGCCCCAAAGGTCCTCCCCCGGTCCCCATATATGCACACCCACACATACACACATATACACACAAACAGACACTCACATATATATTCACTCTCACACAAACTCTCTCTCACACTTACACACACACATAAACATATACATACACACACACACACTTACATACATTTATATACACACAAACACACCCGTATATATGTACGCACACACATACACATACACACACACCCATACACTTATATGTATACACATACATACATATACAAACACACACATACACACACATACATTCACAAACACAAATACACATACACACATAAAAACACACACATACACACATATACAAATACACACACACACATACACACAAAAATAAACACACACACACATACACACTTAAATACACACAAACACATACAAACACAAAGATAAACACATACACACCCACACATAAACACACACATACAAACATACAAACAAACACACACAAATATACACACACATAAACAAATACACGTACAGACATACACACA